>NC_073305.1:13128875-13263190 GCF_027595985.1 Sorex araneus
GTGCCATGCCCTGGGCTTTGTCCTTCTCCTTGTCGCTCTCCTTGGAGGGGAGACGCTGCGGGCGCAGTGACTGTCGTGCAACCTCTCCTTGAGGGGAGGGACAAGAAGGGGGACGCCTGTATTAAACGGGGGGGGGGGGGGGGAGAAAGAACGAAGCAGGTGTAGAGAGCGACCGAGTGAAGGTCCTTCCCCACTGTTTTTCCAACCGGGCTCAGAGCTCCTTTGACCTTGGAACTGTGGGTCACTCCTGAAAGATATTTGGGGCTCCTGGGTGGGATGGTCGCGATTAGGAATTTAAGGACTTTTCCTAACCCTTCAGAGGTTCTCAGCCACTAAGCCCCCACCCCCCCCCCGCCCCCTTCCTCCCAGCCCCCCACCTGTTCTGTATGGTATGGTCAGGCCCCATCTCTGGCCAGACGCCGGACATCCTGGGTGAGTCACAGCCGGGCCTCTCCCGCCGTGATGTCATCAGGGACCTCAGGGACGCGGGTGAGGGTGGGAACTCAGGGTCCATTCTCCAGCCTGTCAGCACCGTCCTGGGCGAGGCTGGACTGAGCCCAGAGCTTCGGGCTGGGTTTCATCTCTCCACCCTTAGGTGGGCTGCTCCCATTCCCTGTCCTGCTCTCTAGATTGGGGCTCGGGATGGGGGGGGGGGTGAGAGCTGCTGTTCCTTCTGGGGTGGGGAGATGGGTGTGAAGAACGAGTGAACGAGTGCCCTGTGGCCCTCCCTTTGCCGTCCCATCTGCCTCGCACCTTCTTTCCAGGCCCTCAGCTCCTCTCCCTGCCGTCCACATAGCGTATCGCAAAAATAAGAAACTCACTCCGGGCTGGGTAACTAGCCCTGAGGGTTAGAGTGCGTACTTGGCATGCTGGAGGCTGGGTTCTAACTACAGAACCACACAGACCCCCTTCCCCAGCCTCCAGCACTGAGCTGGGAATAGCCCCTGAGCACTTCTGGGTGTGGCCCCCAGACCAAAACCAAACTACCACCACTAATAACAAAACAAACCAGAAATCCACTCTAGGGCTAACCATTATCGCCTGTTAGTGTGTACAAGCCATTAATCATGTGGCTAATGGAAAAAAACACACACACACTTAGCTTTGGGCCAGAGAACTAGCATAAAGGGCTGAGGCACTTGCCATGCAACTGGTCAACCCCAGGCACTGCATATGGTCCCCTGAGCACCACCAGGAGTGACTCCTGAGCACAGAGACAAGAGTAAGCATCGAGCACTGTTGGGTGTGGCCCCTCCCTTTTATCCCCAAATACTAGTATTGTGATGCATTTAACTTAACGTCAGCACTAGCAGAGACCAAACTACTGCATCTCAGTTAGCAACAGTGTGGATCAGTTACATGCTTGAATATGAGGCTAGTCACTGGCTGCCTCATTTCTGTCTGCCCAGGCCTGAGAAACTTGGTGGGGGCAGGTGGAGGGATGCGTGTGCTCATGGAAGGATTTGCAAACCAAAGTGCTTCCAGTGTCTGGTAGCTCACACACAAGAACAGACCACCTGTCCAAGCTGCCCTTCCATGCTTCCTGGGTGTTGGACGGCTCTGCCTGCTCCAGGTGTGGCTACATTGACACCTGGACAAAACTCTTCTCACGAGCAACCCCTTGTCATCTGAGAAGTACCACTTGGGCGAGCCCTGCCAGAAGCCTCTCGGATTGATAATGTGGTTGGTTATGAATGAATTTTTGGTTGTTAAGCATTCAGAGGACTGGATTGGAGCGATAGCACAGTGGGTAGGGCGTTTGCCTTGCACGCGGCCGACCCAGGTTCGATTCCTCCACCCCTCTCGGAGAGCCCGGCAAGCTACCGAGACTTATCCCACCTGCAAGGCAGAACCTGGCAAACTACCCGTGGTGTATTCGATATGCCAAAAACAGTAAGAATAAGTCTCACAATGGAGACATTACTGGTGCCCGCTCGAGCAAATTGATGAACAAGGGGATGACAGCGCTACGGTGCAAGCATTCAGAAACCTTTCGTTTTGCCATATTTTTCCATGATGTGTCGAAAATACACATTTCTTGCTTTAAAAAATGAGAGTCTGCCCCACATCTACTTTTTTGTTTGTTGGTTTTGGAACCACATCTAGTGGTGCATGGGAGTTATTCCCAGCTAGGTGCTCCGGAGACCATGGGTTCCGGTCTCTCACATAATCAACCAACTCATTTTACCTTTTATGGCAAATTTGCATTACAGCCATTGAAATCTCAGTGAAAAATCTTTGCGGGTGAAACTCCTGCTCCCTCGGGCTGTTGGCCAGGTAGGAGGGCAGTATCTCAGCTCCTGAGCTTGCTACATCTTCACATTGTATATGCTGATATATGCTAATAATGCAAATAGATAACGCCCAGTCAGAGCCTTGTTAGTGAAAGAGGAAGCCTCAGTTTCCCCTTGCCAGTGAGAGAGGAAACCCCATTTCCTCTTTCAAGATGTTTCATCTCTTCACCATCCTGACACACATTCCATACCCAAGGTTCTGTCTCAGCATTCCTGGGACTTCCCAGGAATATAAATAAAACTCTGCCCCGGAATCTAGGCTGACAGGGAAACTAAGATAATGGGCAATTATGCCTAGAGATTTGTTTCATCTTGCCAATGGAGAAGAACGCTCCATTTTCCCCTTGCCACCTTTCCCCCATCGGCCTGACACACATTTTATCCCCAAAATTCTGTCCCAGTGTTCCTAGAGCTTTTCAGGCCTGTAAGACTCCGTAATTGGAGCTGACGCTGACAGGGAGACCAAGAGAAGGGGCAAGAACTCCGGGAGAGATTTAGACCAGCTAGACATCCCTGTGATTTTCTGGCATCTTTTGCAAACACTTGCCAACCAATAAGGAATGCAGGGAACCCTTAAAAAGTCCGACACAAAACTCCCTGGCCTTAACTTAGTCCTATACGAAGTTCCTCCCCATTCTGGAAGCTCCCTTTCTTTTCTCTCTCTTCTACTTTCCAATAAACTTTTCTACTTTCCAATAACTCTGAGTCTGAGCATCTTTATCACTCAATAGTTTCATTCATGAAAATATTGAAGAACCCGGGAATCATGAACAAACCCCCTGCCCCCACTTCTGCATCCCCTGCATCATCTTTACCCTGTTAGCTGCTTTTCACATCATTTATTTATGTTCCGTGCTAAGGACTGAATCCAGGGGCCTCACACATGCGAGGTGAGTGCTTGTCCATTGAGCTACATATCCAGCTCCTGTTAGCTGTTTTCCAAAAAAAAAAAATTGATATAAGATGGGTTTAGAATAAAAGTTCACCCCTCAATTGAGCTTTTTTTTTTTTTTCGTGGGGAAGTGTTTGTGTCTATTTGCCCTTGGCATAAAATGACTGACAATTGCATCGTTTTGCATATTTGTGGGTTTGTGTATGGAAGTGTAATTTTTTTTTTAGTGTTGTGTATCACACCTGGGCCCTCACACATGCATGTTCTTAGTCATTTTGATGAACATTCTCCTTTCACGTGATGAGTGATTCAGTCATTGGAATATTAGCCAAGTCAGGTGTAAGCTCAGAAAGCATGTTCCTTGGAATGTACTTCTCACTTTTTAGCATGCATAAGAATCATCTGGAAGGCCTCAGAGAACACAGCTTTTGGGGCCTCACTATCCAGAGTTTCATTCAGGAGGCTTGAAGGGGATCAGCCACAGGGTCCTGCCATGCGTCAGTGAGGATGAGGGGGTTGCTGTACTACCTTTTTTTAAATTGAATTACCATGAGAAAAGTTACAAAGCTTTCAGGTTTAAGTCTCAGTCACACAATGGTCAAACACCCATCCCTTCACCAGTGCACATGTTCCACCACCAAGAACCCCAGTATACCCCCATCCCACCCCTCCCCTCCCGTGTGTGGCTGATGATTTTCACTTTGATCTCTCTTTACTTTGATTACATTCAATATTTCATAAGAAAACTTGCTATTATTATTTGGAATTTCCCCCCAACAATCAGACCTGCCGAAAAGGCATCATTTGATAATATGTTTTCCATTGCTGAGAATGAAGAGCATATGAGGTTTTGGGCTTCTGGTATTTAGTAATTAAGTCCAGTGAAATTTCTGCCAGAAGTTGCATCACTGCAAGCTTGTACCTCTGTTTAGTGGGCTCCAAAAGATGCCGGTTGCCACACCGCTGCCAAAAGGAAAGGCCGAGAGAGAAAAACCTTTCCCCTCCCGGGGCAGCATGGGGCCATAGCTTAGTTCACAGTCTAGATGCATTTCTGCAAGAAGCTACTGGGTGCTGAAAGTAGTTAGTGGGCCTTTGGGATCATGGTTGCTCAGAAACGGGGGAGTCACTCGTGTGCGGCCGCTTGGGGTCTCGTCTAGGCGGAAAGCGGCCGGCTGCTGTACTATTGATGGTATTTCTATTTACGTGCAACCTTTCTCTTCTGTGTGTTCTTTTTGGTGCTCAGAGATTAGTCCCAGCTCTGTGCTTGGGGTTTGCTTCTGGAGGTGCTCAAAGAACCAGCCCTCACCCATCAGGGGATTAATTCTGGGCCTCCCTCCATTTAAAAAGGAGATTAAAATCATACATTGTATTTTTAAGCTCATTTTTTTAAGCTCATTTTTATTTTTAAAAGTTGTGTTCTTGTTGGGGCTGAATCAATAGTACCGTGGGTAAGGCACTTGCCTTGCACACAGCCGGCCCCACCCCCTGGCCCCTCATGGTCCCCCGAGCACCGCCAGGAGTGATTCCAGAGTGCAGAGCCAGGAGAAACCCCTGAGCATTACTGGGTGTGTCCCAAAAACATAAATACAAAAAAGGTCATGCTTTCAGAGGACTGGGAAAATTACCCAGAGGGATAGAGCACAAACTTTTCATGCTCCTGGCCTGGGTTTTATTCCTGGTTTTGCAAAAATAAATAAAGCCCAGCACTGCATGATCACCAGAGCAGCGCCAGGAATAGCCCCTCAATACCAGCAGGTGAGGCCTTAAGACAAAACAAAATAAAACACTAAATACTATTTATCTTGATTAAATGTGTTGGCTTTTTTTTTTGTAATTTCTTAAATTTTTTTTTAATTTATTTTTTGGGTTTTGGGCCACACCTGACTTGCTCACGGATTATTTCTGTCTTTGCACTTAGGAATCACTCATGGTGATGCTTGGGGGACCATATGGGGTGCCAGAGACCAAACCTGAGTCGGCTACGTGCAAGACAAGTGCACTATCGCCCCAGTCCTGCAATTTCTTTTTTGTTTTTCTTTTTGGGTCACAGCCAGCAATGCACAGCGGTTACTCCTGGCTCATGCACTCAGGAATTACTCCTGGTGGTGCTCTGGGGACCATATGGAATGCTGGAAATCGAACCCAGGTCAGCCGCGTGCAAGGCAAACGCCCTGTCTGCTGTGCTATCACTCCAGCCCCACTGCAATTTCTTTAAGTTCCAAGGTCAATGTCTTGATCTCCTCAGCCTAGTTTCCAAGCACAACCTTAAGTCATGCAAAGTGGCTCCTGAGGCTGCTCCATCTTTACTACCCACTTACAGATCAAGGGCTTCGTTGGTTCTATTGTATTTCAACCCCAAAGGAAAGAACTCATAGTTTACCAAAGTATTAGCCTTTCTCACTTCTATCAATGTGCATTGAAGAAGAATAGTCTGAGGAGGGGTTTATCAACTTTTCCATGGGTGAAGGTGGGGTCACACCTCTCAGTGCTCCTGACACTTAGGGACTTAGGGACTTAGTAGCTTAGGGATTACTCTCAGTTCTGTGCTCAGGAGTCACTGCCAGCAAGGCTCAGGGGACTGTGAGGTGGTGAGGGTCAAACCTGGCCATCCTGCATGCAAGATTTGTACTCATGTGCTCTTCATCAACATTTTGGTGGGGATTTGTTTTTTGAGGGGAGTGACATGATTATACTGACATATTATTTTCCTGCTTCTCCTACTTTCCAAATTTCTTACAGTGATTACATTTATTTTTGCTGTTTGCTTTTTGTGCCATATTTTGTACTGCATTCATGGCTGCGCGACCTCTTATAGCTTAGTACCTCCTCTCAGAGAACCTGGCAAGATATCGAGAGTATCCTGCCCGCATGACAGAGCCTGGCAAGCTCCCTGTGGTGTATTCAATATGCCAAATACAGTAACAATAATGGGTCTCATTCCCGTTACCCTGAAAGAGCCTCCAGTGTGGCACCGCTGGGAAGAATGAGTAAAGAGAGGCTGCTAAAATCTCAGGGCTAGGATGAATGGAGACATTACTGGCGTCCGCTCGAGAAAATCCATGATCAACGGCATAGCAGTGATACAATGATACTCGGGGGTGCTCAGGGCTTACTGCTGGCTCTGAGCTCGGGGATCATGCCTGGCAGGGCTTAGAGGACCATACAAGATGCCAGGGATCGAACCTGCATCTACTGTGTGCAGGACCATGTCCTACCTGCTGTACTGTCCTCTCCAGCCATGACAGTGAGCAGGTTTTGTGGTTGTTGCTGGGCCACACCCAGCAGTGCGTAGGGCTTCCCACTGGCTCTGTCCTCAGGGATGCTCCTAGTGGGCTTGAGGTACCGTGTGGGTGCTAGGGCTCAAACCCGGGTCAGCTGCATGCAGGCAAGCGCTCTAGCCACTGTACTATCACTCATGCCCAGACAGTGAGCAGATTAAAGTTACAGACAATAAATGCAAAACTGTCTAGTAGAATCTACACATATGCTTTCTCCTAGAGTAGGTGGCTCACTTTTGGATCCTTGAAGAGAACTGAAACCATCAGAGATTTTTATTTTTTCATTAGCGACATTTTCAAATCCCACATTTGAGCTGAAAAAAATTAATGTGGCTTGGCTTTTTATGATGCGTTAATTTTAGTGAAAATTATGTTCTGATTTTTTTTTATTATGAGGCACACTCTCCTTAATGAGATTTCTTATTCCAATTATCGAATGAATTCCTAAATCTTGAAAGATCAACATTTGTTTTCCCTTACCCTGATTTCTATCCCTTTTAGCTCCTACCTCTAACTTAAATTGTCTTTATTAAAGACACTCTATTTTGTTTGTTTGTTTGTTTGTTTTTGATTTGAGGGCCACAACTGGCAGTGGTCAGGGCTTACTCCTGGCTCTGCACTCAAGAATCATTCCTGGAGGGGCTTGGTGACCATATGGGATGCCAGGGATTGAATCCGGCTTGGCCGCATGCAAGATAAGCACCTTACCCTCTGTATTATTTCTTCTAGAGGTATCGTGAAAATCCCAAGATAACACAACACCAGTTAGAAAGTCCTGAAGCAGGCCCTGACTGAAATGCTGCCACTGATGACCAAAAGTCTGCCATTTAACTTTCCATGCACTTTGAAGAGAATCCCTCATCGCTCATGGCCGACAGGGCCCGCCTTGTCTGGATCCTTGTCTGATGTCTCTTCAACTCCTTCTTCTTCTCACGTGGTCTGCTCCTTAGCTCCTCTATCCCTGCCATGCTGATCCATTGTTCCCCAGAGGAGTCTGTGGAACAGACTCTCTCCTCAGGCACTTTCCCTTGAATCGTTCCCTGTCTGGCACCCATTTCGCTCAGCTGGTTCTCTCGCTTGGCTTTATTAGCTTGACCTTCCTTGACTATCAATGTTCATTTAGTAGCTTTCCAGCACTCTCTCCCTCTCTCTCTCTTTCTATTCTTCCTTTTGAGTCACACCAGGCAATGCTCAGGGGACACTCCTGCCTCTGGACTCAGGAATTACTCCTGGCGGTGCTCAGGGGACCATATGGGATGCTGGGAATCAAACCCGGGTCAGCCACATGCAAGGCAAATGTCCTACCCGTTGTGCTATCGCTCCAGCCCTCCAGCACTCTCGTGTCCCCTAGTTTTGTTTCTGCTCTAGCACTCTTCACACCTGCCTTTATACTATTCATTGGTGGGTCAGTCCTTTGCTTCCTCCATGGGAAAGTTAAATGAGAACAGTGCTTCCCACTGGGTAGAACAGTTGTGAGCACGGAGCAGGGGCTCCAGAGCCTAGGGAGAGAGCTGGATGGGTTGCTTGACATACCAGGAGCTTGGTTCCATCCCTGGCACTCCCTAGTGCCCCAAATACCATGGGAGTAACCCCCCAGTAAGATAAAAGAGCATCCCCTGAGCATTTTGTGTTTGCAACCCCAAACCAAAATCAAATAAACAGCCTAGGGGCTCCATAATACTTGATGAATGAATGAAAAAAGTTGCAGTGTGGGCCTTCTTACTAATCAATTTCTTTATTTTGGAAAAAAAGAAAATAAAGCCTAGAAAATTCAACTTGTTTTGAGATTTTTTTTCTTGTTGGGGGCTTTCCTTCCTTCTTTCTTTCTTTCTTTCTTTCTTTCTTTCTTTCTTTCTTTCTTTCTTTCTTTCTTTCTTTCTTTCTTTCTTTCTTTCTTTCTTTTCTTTCCTTCTTTCTTTCTTCTGTGTTTGTTTGTTTTCTACATTTTTCTTTTTCTTTCTTCTTTTTAAATTTGGGCCACCCTGGCAGTGCTGAGGTGTTACTCCGGGCTCTGCACTGAGCAATCACTCCTAGAAAGCTGAGGGGACCAAATGGGATGCCAGGGGTTGAACCCGGGTTGGCCACATGCAAAGCAAGTGTCCTACCCACTGTACTATCACTCCAGCCCCAAGGTGTTGTTTATTTTCTTACCAAGGATGGACAAGGTCTTACAGTGTGGATGCTTTGCTCTGGAAAAGAAAAATCTCATCCATCTGGAACTTGGATCCTGAAACTTGAAGTGTTTTGTGGATTTTGGCACCCTCTTCTTCAAGATTTAGGTCTCTGGCCTTTGGCTTCCTACTACATTTTGTCAGTTGGGTTGTGTTTGAGAAGAATCTGTCTGCTGAAACAGAGACATTTTTGAATCTCACTTTTGATCTTAAAAAAAACACTAATGTAACTTCTTGATTTTGTATGATATGCTTTTTTTAAAAAAAATTGTTTTTTGGGTCACACCCAGTGATGCACAGGGGTTACTCCTGGCTCTGCACTCAGGAATTACCCCTGGCAGTGCTCAGGGGACCATATGGGATGCTGGGAATCGAACCTGGGTCGGCCGTGTGCAAGGCAAATGCCTGACCTGCTGTGCTATCACTCCAGCCCCTGATGTGCTTATTTTAATGAAAATAATCCTTAGGATTCTTAAACTCAGGGCTTGCTCTCCGTGATGCCATTAGGCTTCACCACCACAGGGATGCATGAGCACACGCCCCCTCCTGGAAGAAGTGTGACTTTCAGCCTCTGAAAGAGTTGGTTCAAGGTGTATTTGGCGATGTTTTTTGGGGAAATCTTGACAGTAGGCGCTCCCTACTGTATTGTAGTGACTATGAGAGTAGTTTTCCTAAATCGTCCTGTTTGTGCTTTGCTTTTGTTTTGGGGTCATACCCAGCAGGCTTATGGATCATTCTGGCAGCAGTCAGGGGACTGTATGCATATCTGCAACGTTACGGATTTGTACCAGGGTCATGGCCACCCTAGACCCATGAAAGGCAAGTGCATTACCTCTTGGCTTATCTCTCTAGCCCCTAAGCATTCTGTGTGTGTGTGTGTGTGTGTGTGTGAGAGAGAGAGAGAGAGAGAGAGAGAGAGAGAGAGAGAGAGAGAGAGAGAGAGAGAGAGAGAGAGAGAGAGAGAGAGAGAGAGAGAGAGAGAGAGAGAGAGAGAGAGAGAGAGAGACTCTAAGGTGCTCAGAACTTGCTCCTGGCTCCAGCTCAGGGATCACTCCTTGGTGGTACTCAGGGGACGATATGGGATGCTGGGGATTGAACCCTGGTCAGCTGCCATGCAAAGCAAGTGCTCTACCCTCGGTACTATTACTCCAGTCCCTCTCCAGCCCCTAAACATTCTAAATGAGATTCATTTCCTCATTTTCTCCTTCACTTCTCGGTGTATTTCTTAGAATCTGACAATAATAATGGAGAACAAGCTGAAGATCTTGCTTTCGATATTGCTCATTACAATCGAGTAATGAACTTTGAAATGCTAGGGGTTTTTTTTTGTGTGTGTATGAAGCAAATAGTTTTAATAAAAGAAATTTCAGCTACCTCCCAAATTCTAAAATTTATTTCTTAAATATTTTCTCCCCCCTCATTCATAGTTTTCTTTTGTTGTTACTGCTGTTTATTTTTTAAAATAAAATTGCGACTTTTTAGCCCACGAAATAATGATTCGTATCAAATGGTTGTCATTCCATAGTTTTTCTTTTTTTTGGGGGGGATAGGGGAGGTGGAGGGTTGGGGCCAGATGCCTGGAGGTACTTAAGGAGTCATGTGGTGCTGGGGATCAAACCCAGGCTTCCTGCATGCAAAGCATGTGCTCAGAAAGTTGAGCCATCTGTCCTTGTCACTCCACCTTTTATTAAATGTCTCACACAGATATGATTGCTTTCTCAGCACTACGTCCTTTGCGATTCTCTCAGATCCATTCTACCCAGCCCATGTCAGGCTTTTTGAGTTGTTTTGTTTATTTGAATGAGCAATTATGATAAAGCAGAGGATTTCAAAGTGTGGATTGTGGTTTCAGACCCATTCAGGGAGTTCCAGGAGGAAATACATTCAGAGCATCCTTGGCCATCAAGACTGTATTCATAAAAACATGAATGTATTCTTTTCTTTTTCATTTTATGTCTTTGCAGTGGGCTGGAGCACAGTGGGTAGGGCGTTCGAACCCGGGTTCAATTCCTTCACCCCTCTCGGAGAGCCTGGCAAGCTACTGAGAGTATTTCACCCACACGGCAGAGCCTGGCAAGCTACCCGTGGTGTATTCGATATGCCAAAAACAGTAACAACAAGTCTCACATGGAGATGTTACTGGTGCCCACTCGAGCAAATGGATGAGCAATGGGATGACAGTGACAGTAACAGTGACATGTGTTTGCAATATTCTCTGGAGTTTTCCGTGGGTGACCTATTATCATGTAGCTCTGATGACTTCATGGTTCTGATATTAACTTGGAATTTTTAAATGCTCTTGGTTTTAATTTTGAATATTTTAAACATTAGTAGCTACAACCCAGACATACAAAAAAAATTGTATGTGTGTGTGTGTGTGTGTGCGCGCGCGAGATATGGAGTGGGGCACACCCTACCCACTACTCTTTAGAAAGCTTTTAAGGTGCTTCAGTAATTTGAATTCAGAGAATGAAGGGACCCAAAGACAAACTGTTTGATCTAATAAACCTAATGAATTGTAGCATTGTTGAACTTCTGATCTGGATTGGCTGTGGAAACACCAGGCACAGGCAGACACAAACTGCCCCGTAGAGAATATTATCTTGAGATGACTGACAGTTACAATGTGATAAACCCAGTGAAATAGCCACAGAATATTGTCATTGCAAAAGAGAGAAATGTTCAAGTCATGGTTTATTAGCTTAGAGTTAAGGCGATAGTAAAGACAGGGAGGAATGGCAGAACCTGGGACATTCTGAAGGAAAAGGAATTGGGTTCGGTAGCTGAGGGTGAATGTTCTCCTTAGAACATGTGTATGTCTCTGGCTACTTTCATAAATTGGAGGATTATTGTGGAGACAAAGGTGAGAGAATCCACAGAGTGGTGTGTTGTAAATGCTGAATAATGGATCCTGGGGGGTGTGTGTGTGGGGGAAGGGTCAATGTGTGCCCATTTTTATAATGTAAGTATTCCCACCCTAGCTGGTCTGAAAGCATGAGGTCACTGCATCTGGAAGTGGGTCGAGGTGAACACGTCATTATACATTGCTCCATAGGTTTTCCATCATCATGTGTCATACACCTAGCAGAAGTACAAATAGCCTGGAGAAAATACTAATGCAATGGGACAAAATCATTTGGCAATCATGTGCTTGGCTTATTTTTCTTTCTTTTGACTGTACTGGGTTGAATTTTAAATTCATGTAATTTGACTGTTAATAATGGCTGTGTTTAGCAAAATTCCTAAAAAATTAGCAGTTGGTTCTCACAAGTCACTTTTTTTTGGTTTGGCAATGCTCTGGAGTCATCCCTGGCAATGCCCATTCCAGTGGTGTCTGGGGGGGGACCATGCAATGCTGGGGATCAATCCCTGGGCCTTTGCCTCCCAGGTATGTGCTCTAGCCTCTGAGCTATTCTCCCAGCCTCTTTACTATTCACTGCAAATTGTCTTCAGCACATTATCAACACAATTTGATCCTCAGTATCACATGGTCCCCTGAGAGCAGCCAGGAGTGACCTCCAAGCACAGAGCTGGGAGTTACTCCTAAGCACTTCTGGGTGTGGCCCCCTCTTCCTGCCTCCCCCCACCCCAAAGCAAACAACCCACTATTGGATCCACCATATCATTAACTCTACATTGCTTAATTAGAGGGTCATTATCATTTCCTCATTGCAGAGGGGAGGAAGCTAGGGTACCTGGCCTGACACGGGGGCAGGATCATAAGGCTCCAGTTCAGGGTTCAGTGATGGAAAGTGTGGGTGGCAGATAGGGTGTGTGTGAGGACTCAAACAGAGGATGGAATGGTGATTACGGAGTCAGGGCAGAGCATGGCCAATTGACAAGCTCAGCGTCAAACCCTGATGTCTGGCTCTTAGATAACTATGTTCTTAGCTTCTATACTGGGCCACAGCCCTCTTTAGACACCTAAGGAATGCCCGTTAGGAATCCAAGTAGACCTGTTAATGGCTCTCTGAGTTTGGAGTCTGGGAGAGAGTTTGGGGCTGTTCCTTTCCTTTTCTTTTTATTGTTTTATTGAATCACCATGAAATACGGTTACAAAACTTTCATGTTTGAGTTTCAGTCACACAATGATCAAAAACCCATCCCTCCACCAGTGCACATTCTCTGCCACCAATGTCCCCAGTATTACCCCCCCCCCCAATTTCCAAGCCTCCCTCTGCCTCCATGACAGACAATTTCCCCCATACTCTCTGTATCCTTTTGGGCATTATGGTTTGCAATATAGATACTGAGAGGCTATCACGTTTGGTCCTTTATCTACTTTCAGCACACATCTCCCATCCTGAGTGATTCCTCCAACCATCATTGACTTAGTGATACCCTCTCTATTCCAGCTGCCTTCCCCGTATCCCCTGCCCCCAGCTCATGAGACAGGCTTCTAATTATGGAGCAATATTCCTGGCCCTTTTGTCTACTGTCCTTGGGTGTCAGTGTCATTTTATGTTATTTTATATTCCACAAATGAGTGTAGTCATTCTATATCTGTCCCTCTCTTTCTTACTCATTTCACTAGGCATAATACTCTCCATGATCATCCACTTATAATCAAATTTTATGACTTCATCTTTCCTAACAGCTGCATAATATTCAATTGTGTAGATGTACCAAAGTTTCTTTAACCAGTCATCTGTTCTCGGGCACTCAAGTTGTTTCCAGATTCTGGCTATTTTGAATAGTGCTGCAATGAACATACAGGTGAAGATGCCATTTCTACTGTGCTTTTTTGCACCCTTAGTATATATTCCCAGAAATGATATTGCAGGGTCATATGGAAGCTCAATTTCTAGCTTTTGAAGGAATGTCCATATTGTTTTCCAAAAAGGCTGGACCAATCAGCATTCCCTCCAACAGTGGAGTTTGGGGCTGTTTCCATCAATCTCATTATCCTGGGCTTAGAGGGGTATGTAAAGCCACAGGTGATTTATATGAAATCACCCAGAGAAGGTCTATCAAGAGAAAAGGAACAGTTAAACTTCTTTTAGAGAGAAGGTTGATTACTGGTTGCCTGTGTTGGAGGTGGGAACAAGAATTAGCTCTACATTAGCAAAGAGGCATGATTTATTTTCACATTTTTTACACCTTATTCATATCCCCAAGAAACTGAGTAATACTTTGGGGTAAGACGGTCCTTCCTCCTCTTACTGGGTAAGAGGAACTTCCTAAAACCTGAATTTAAACCAACACTATACATTTACTAGAAAAGTGCTGCATTGTTTACTTGTAATGGATGAATCTGATGGTGTGAAAAACGATCCCTCCAGGAGATTGTTAAGAAACAAAGCAAAAAAGAAAGAGATCTACCGATTTTCACAAATTTTCTCTTACTGAGGTACTTATTATAATTCCCTGAGCCATTTGGTTGTAACAAGCGATACAAAACAGATTATTGTGTGTCTGCTAAGGGGACAGGCTTGGGGTGTGGTTGGGGCAACGGAGACAGTGGAGGAGGGAAGGTCACTCTGGTGGTGGGACTTGCGTTGGACCATTGAATGGCCGTAACAACTGTATTGTGAACAACTTTGTAAACCCCAGTGTTTAAGCAAATAATTTTTTTTTTTAAAGGAAGAGTCCCGGGTTCCACCTCCATCCACATAGCAGAAAAAGGAGAGGTCTGGAGGGAGGCAGGCTCAGGGGTAGCAGGAGAGGGTAATGTAAGGGCAGCTGAGAGGAGGAAGGGGTGGACTTTCAAAAGCTCCTGGTGTCTGCAGAAAAGACAGAGACAGAAGGGATTTGGCAAGCCGAGCTCCTGCTGGCTCCCAGAGCGGCCCAGTGGGCACATCAGAACCCACCGCTGAGAAGGGATTTGGGCTCATGAAACCATCAATAACTCCTCAGAAACCTCTGACTATGAAGAGTCAGAGGAGGAGAGAGATGGACAAGGACGAAGGACATGTGGGTTTCTCCCCTCTGGACCTACACATTTGTTCAAGGGTTGCACCTGGCTGTTGGCCTCTTCCCCTTCCCTTCCTCCCCTCTCCTCCCTTTTAACTTTTTTCCCCTTCCCTTTTCTGTTTACTTGTGACTCTGTGCTCAGTCAAACCTGGATTGGCTGCGTACAAAGCAAACACGTCTTCACTTTTGTAATCTCTCTCTCTCTCTCTCTCTCTCTCTCTCTCTCTCTCTCTCTCTCTCTCTCTGTGTCTGTCTGTCTGTCTCCCCAATTTTATTTCTTTCAGCAGTCATTTGTAGCTTTTTTAATGGAATCTTTCACTTTCTTTGTGAAATTGCTTCCCAGGGTACTTTATTCCAAGGAGGTAAACGGGATTGGGGGTAAATTATAAATAGAATTGAAGAATTTTTCTTTCTCCTCTATCTTGTTGCAGACACTTGTGTAACCAACGTTTGCATATTGATTTTGTGGCCGGCCAGTTTACTGCACAGGTTTACTAAAAGTCATTTGAGGCTGGCGAGACGGAAAGCGCTAGAGCACTGGAATGCCGGCTGGGGGCCCGGGTTCAAGCCGGAGCACCGCATGGTCCCCCAAGCTCTGCTGGGAATAGCTCTTGTACACTGCTAGGTGTGGTCCTCAATTTTTTTAAAAAGTAATTTTAATTCATAGTTGTATACTAAGGGCACTCTGGTGGGGGGGCACTCTTGGGGTGCCATGGGCATCAAATCAGAAGCCTCTTACATGCCAGGCTTGGGTACTGCTACTCAAACCACACCCCTGGCCATTCTCGGGGCATTTAATACCCATTTCTGACTTCAAGGTAAGAATTCGAATGTTTCAGCCTTAATCGTGATGCTTGATTTCTGCCCCCACTTCCTTCCCTTTTGCATTTCTGCCAGGACTCAGCCCCTAATACCTGATCTTGGGATACGCACATTTGCTTGGTGTGGTGCCCATCTATGGGTCACACCAATTGTGCCGTGCCAGAGATCACACATTGTGGTACCTGGGTTGTAGGATTCTACGCATGCAAGGTGGAGCCGGGGGCTGAACTTGTGCCTTGCTGACCTCATACTACAAGGCAGGTGCTCTACCTCTCTGCCCCGCATCCCCCCCCCCCCCCGGCCCCTACAAAGCTCTCTCTCCCCTCCTTTAAAAATTCTCACAGATATAAATGACTAAAAATATATAAATATAAATTCAACCAGATATAAATACACGTCTCTTCTTCACAAATGTATAGGCTCAAAAAATGGTCTATGTTCCTGCTTTATTGAGTTTCTAAAAATTAAGAAAAGTAACTTGAGTAGATAATGAACATTTTATGAATTCCTATGAAACACTCTAAAATGAGTCGTTTATTTTTACTCCTTTGATATTTTAAGCTGTTGACCTTTCACTTTGAATTTGTCTAGTTACTTGCTTTGGATCACGTTGCCATTTTGTTTTAATGCCCAACTGAAATTAACTTCTATCACTTATTTTGTATTAAACTATTCATAAAATATTGGCCTGTAGTTTTCTTGAGTAGTCTTCAGGTTTTGGCATTCGCTTTTATATTTTCAAACTTGGGAATTATTTTAATAACACTGAAGACCTTTGTTCCTTGTAAGTTTGACTGAATTTGATTGAAGTCACTTGTGAAATGGTTTGGATTTGGTGTTTCCATTTTTACCTATTTTATTTGGGGGGAGGCATTGAAATTACACCTAGGAGTGCTCAGGGGCTACAGCTGGCTCTGTGATTGGCGGGTGGGGGGGAGCACTCCTGGTGGGGCTTAGAGACCATGCAGTAGGGGGTGAAGGCCACAACTTCTGCTTGCAAGGCATTTGCTCATCCATTCAGTGACTTCTCTGGCCCCGGATTTGATGCTTTTTAAAGGGTAAATATTTAATAAACTTTGTGGTATTTTATTTTAAAACGGAATCACAGTGAGATACACAGTTACAAAGCTCTTCATTATTGGGTTTCAGTCATATAATGTTCTAACTCCTGCCCCTTCACCAGTGTACATTTCCCACCACCAACGTTCCCAGTTTCCCTCCCGCCTATCTTTCATTTTCTTTTCCTTTGTTACCCTTGTTTAAACCATTGCTGTATGTTTTGGTCATATATAGTAATATGTGTAACTTACATTTAATTAAAAATTGTAGTTTATTTAAAAATAATTCATTTCGCGGGCTGGAAAGATAGTACAGTGGGTAGGACACTTGCTTTACATATGGCCAACATGGGTTTGATCCCAGGTGTTTCATACGGTCCTTTGAGAACTGCCAGGAATAATTACTGAGTGCAGAGCCAGGAGTAATCTCTGAGATCACTGGGTGTGGCACTTCCCAAAAAGAAATCATTGCACCGAGATTTCTCATACTACTTTCTAAAGTTTCTTTATATTGGAACTGGAGAGATGAGATATTTGCCTCACACACAGACAACCTGAGTTGGTTCCGGGACCCCACCAGGAATAGTCAGGTTATCTTCGATGTGGCAGGTAGGAATATCAATTCTTTGAATGATACGGGTCCTGAGTTAGTCTCCAGGACCTCTCGGCAGACTCAAGTGAGGTAATGGGGGTAGAGAGGGCTCCTGTAAGAAGGAAATTTACTCAACCACTGAGCTGCAGCTATGAGGAGATTATTTTTTAATCATGCCTTTCTAATGATCCCAGATGATCCAGCCCCTTTATTGAAGAGAGACATAATGCACACCTTAGGAAGTACTTTCCAACTTTTTTCCATTGAGGGACAGTCTTTATAGCTGTTCTGATCCATAGTTCTGACATAGATTTCCCAGTTATCCCTCTTGAGATTAAAAATGCTGTGAGCCCTCATCCAAAAGAACAAAAGCAACCGCTGTTGGAGAGGATGTGGGGAGAAAGGGACCCTTCTTCACTGCTGGTGGGAATGCCGACTGGTTCAGCCCTTCTGGAAAACAATTTGGACGATTCTCAAAAAATTAGATATTGAATTCCCATTTGACCCAGCAATACCACTGCTGGGAATATATCCCAGAGAGGCAAAAAAGTACAATCGAAACAACATCTGCACATGTATTTTCATTGCAGCACTGTTTACAATAGCCAGAATCTGGAAAAAACCCGAATGCCCCAGAACGGATGACTGGTTGAGGAAACTTTGGTACATCTATACAATGGAATACTATGCAGCTGTTAGAAAAAAGGAAGTCAAGAATTTTGTAGTTAAGTGGATGGGCATGAAAAGTTTCATGCTGAGTGAAATGAGTCAGAAAGAGAGAGACAGACATAGAAAGACTGCACTCATCTATGGTATATAGAATATCAGAGTGGGAGACTAATACCCAAGAACTGTAGAAATAAGTACCAGGAGGTTGACCGCATGGCTTCGAGGCTGGCCTCACGTTCCGGGGAAAGGGCAACTCAGAGAAGCGATCACCAACTACATTGTAGTCGAAGGCCATGTGGGGGAAGGGAGTTGCGGGCTGAATGAGGGCTAGAGACTGAGCACAGCGGCCACTCAACACCTTTATTGCAAACCACAACAGCTAATTAGAGAGAGAGAACAGAAGGGAATGCCCTGCCACAGTGGCAGGGTGGGTTGGGGGGGAGATGGGATTGGGGAGGGTGGGAGGGATGCTGGGTTTACGGGTGGTGGAGAATGGGCACTGGTGAAGGAATGGGTTTCCGAACTTTGTATGAGGGAAGTATAAGCACAAAAGTGTATAAATCTGTAACTGTACCCTCACGGTGATTCTCTAATTAAAAATAAATAAATTATTAAAAAAAAAGATTCTAACTCCATTTATTAGTGATTAAAAATGTGTGTATATGTTAGAAAAGCCTTGTTTCTTTAGAATAAATTAGATTTATTTTACATGAAGGTAATCCTGAATTTTCCTTCAGAAATAAAAAGTATACAATTTTCTAAGGTATATTTCTTAGAAACATATTGGAAACATTCTAGCTGTAAATAAATATATCAAAACACACAAAAAAAAATGCTGTGAGCCCTGTGGTATGGGATCAGGGAATACCTAGACATGCCATTTTCAATACCTTGAAAGCCATTCTAGTGAGGATTAACCTCAGAGAGAATGCACATTACCTGTATGAGGGGCAGTGCTCTATTAAACCCGAAGCTAGGAAAGGGATAGAGCCCCTAGCAGAGTTTAAAATATACGATGATAGTTCCTTGCCCATATTTTGGCTAAATATAGTACCTTGCCTATATTTTTAGATGGGCCAGACACGTAACGCGATTCAGAGATGACCGCTGGACTGTTACTGACTGGATTCCACAGGACATCCAAAGACCTTGTGGCTGCCCACCAACGAGATGGTCATACTTCTTCGTAAAACCCTGAATAAATGATTTGAGGCTCTTCCTGTCCCTGGGTGAGCAGATATCATTGGGCTACACTAGCACACAACAGGGACAAATGGAGACATTATTGGCGCCCGCTCGAGCAAATCAAAGATAAATGGGATGACAAGTGATACAAGTGATACAAGTACCTTGCCAGTCACCTTGCAGTAATCCCATCCTCCTAGTGAAAAATCACAGGGCGAGTACAGGCTAGCACAGGACCCTCCTGACTTAAAACAGCACAGAAGGTACATTACATTTCTAAAGATCAAGTGTTGGCAGTTGATCCCACAGGTTCAAGTGAAGGTGCTGGGAGGGCAGTGTTTCTTCTGGAAGCTGTAGGGGGCGCACTTTACCCTGATCTTCCATTTTCTTTTCTTTTCTTTTTTTTTTTTTTTTTGGTTCTTTTTGCTTTTTGGGTCACACTCGGTGATGCACAGGGGGTCACTCCTGGCTCTGCATTCAGGAACCATCCCTGGCGGTGCTCAGGGGACCATATGGGATGCTGGGAATTGAACCTGGGTTGGTCGCGTGCAAGGCAAAAGCTCTACCCACTGTGCTATCGCTCCAGCCCCTGCTCTTCCATTTCTGCAAGCTAACAGCTCCCCTGGTATACCTGCCCCTTCCCTCGGTGGCTGGATCAGTCTCTTTCACATGCCATCGCTGACATAAACTCTACTTTTGCTTCCCTTACACTTTGAGGACCTTGTGATAACTTTGTTATTTGGTTTTTAAATGTTTTGGTTTTGGGGCCACACCTGATGATGCACAGGGGTTACTCCTGGCTTTACACTCAGAAATTATTCCTGGCAGTGCATGGGAGAGCATATAGGACGTCAGGGGTGACTGAGCCCAGGTCGGCCACATTGCAAGGCAGGCACCCTCCTGGCTGTACTATCTCTCTGACCCCAAACTTGTGATAACTTTGGACTCATTTGGGTAACCCAGGTGCTCTCCTGTCTTCAGGACAGATGCAGCAGCCTTTATTTCCTTTTGCCATAGTCAGACATAGGGACATCACCCTGCCTGTCACAAGTTCCCATTTCCTGCGGCCATGGAGAGGACTCAGTGAGATCAATCTAGAAAGCAAGGGCCAGGGAGATGCCGCAAGAAAATGGAGCACTTGCTTGGCACGCAGTAGACGCGGAATCCATCCATGGTACCACTTCCTCCAGCACCCCTCAGAGCAACTCCTGAGCACTGAATCAGAAACAGTTTTAGAACACCCACCTCCGCCTCGAGTCCCTGATTCACAAAATGAGCAGGGGAATTCCATTCCCGAGAGCAAAATCTCTCCTGAAAAGAGACTGCACTGAAAAGATAGGAATCGATTCTACACGGCAGTGACAGTTGCAGGGACCCAAGGCGGGCTGAGATGCGGAGAGTGCAGAAGCCTCCCTTGAACAAGGAAGGAAGAAAAGGAACCGGCATCCCAGTCTGCAGCAGCTGAGGTTTCATCCTTTCCTCTGGGGTGGGAAACTGGAAACCAATGCCGGGCCTTTCTCGGGAGACAGCTGGTCGCCCTGTGGGAAGCCCGTGCTTCTCCTTCTGTGGCCTGGCCTCGGTCATGCTCCGTGGTGATCCTTAACCCTTGACTTGAACAAGACTCAGCCACCCTGGGGGCTGGAGCGATAGCACAGCGGGGAGTGCATTTGCCTTGCACACAGCTGACCCGGGTTCGATTCCCAGCATCCCATATGGTCCCCTTAGCACTGCCAGGAGTAATTCCTGAGTGCAGAGCCAGGAGTAACCCCTGTGCATCGCCAGGGCCAGGTGTGACCCCAAAAAAAGCAAAAAAAAAAAAAAAAAGACTCAGCTGCCTGGTAGAAAAATCAGCTAAGCAGGTCCTGGCGCAATGAAGACCCACTCAATGGCAGGCCGGCAGGTGGGTATTCCTTGCCCCCTTGCCCTATACACCTCTGCCTTGTGTTTTTCTCCAAGGGCGACTTCCGGCTCCATCCGCACACAGTCCTCTCTGTCTGCAGTGCCGCGTCCTGACTTCAGCTCCAGGCTCATTTCCACTCACCCAGTCAGAGCCAGGCTGACCCCGTCTCTTGCTCCTGGTTCTCCCTCTCTACTCGCCTTCAGGGAGTGCTGGGGTCGCTCCCTCCTGCCTCACAACACCCCTCCCTCCCCACCCATCTTTGCTGGGCACAGGAATGCAACAGACTCAGGTCTGCTGCGTTGCAATCTCCTGCCCCTTCTCTCCAGGCTGCCCTTCAGGCCCCTGGCAGATGTCTGCACACAGCAGGCTCCTCTCCAGGGCCGGCTCAGTCAGGGACTTTATCTTCCTGTGGACACGCACCTGTCTGAGGAGCCATGAAACAGACCCCATGTCTCTGGCTGCCTTGACTCATCTCCCTCGTGCAGGAGATGGGCGCGTCGGCCTGCTTGCAAGTGTGTTTGCTTGACGAATCCACCGTAATCAGCCAGTGGCATTGCAACACGCCGCCTTTCTTTTTTTAATGGATTGTGTTTAAAAAAAGTTAACAAAAGTAACTTAAATTGCCGAAAAGGATTTAACTTGGAATGAAGACTCAACTGAAATTCTATCTTTATAGAGGTATTATTCTACCTTTAGAAAGTTATTTGGTTTAGTCTTGCTGTTCCATACCTAAACTCTTCGTGTTCCTGGAGCGAGCAGACGCTATTGGGCTACACTAGCACGCGACAGGGACGAATGGAGACATTACTGGCGCCCGCTTGAGGAAATTGATGAGCAACGGGATGACAAGTGATACAAGTGATGCTGTTCCAAAGACAGATAAACACTTTGGGCTAATGGTGCATGACCCTTCCCCACTTCCTCGCCTCTTTCTCTCTCCTCCCTTCTTCCCTCCTGTCCCCTTCCCTTCCTTCCCTCCCTTCATTACTTCCCTCCTCCCTTTCCTTCCTCTTCCTCCTCTCCTCTTCCTTTGTACTCCCCCACCCCATCCCTTCTTTTCCCTTTCCTTCCCCTTCCCACTTCCCCGCTTCCTCCCTTTCATTCTGAGTAAGATTGAGTGCTGACAGCCTGTTGCTAGCCTGGGAAATGCCATGTGAGGGAAACTTAATCCCTGACTCCCAGGTGCTTTCTTTCTAGGCCTTTCCATTTGCAAAGAGAGAAAGAAAACAGGTTGAAAACTTGTAACTTGGACTTTGGGGAAATCCAAGCTGGGAGAGTTGGCAGTTGGGGAGTAGATTTGTGCTAGCGGAAGCAGAAAATTCCTAGGCTAAGAGCCTGCATCCAGGAGTGGCCTCAGTGCCCAGGTCCTGGCGCATTGATTTACTCGCACTGCATTCGAATGCAGGCAAGTCAAGGGAAGATGTGATTCCTGCCCTCAGAAACCCTCATCCTTTGAATCCCATCTTTGTTTTTTTGGGGGGACCACACCTGGCGGGGCTCAGGGCTGATTCCTGTCTCTGTGCTCTGTCCTGGTGGGCCCGGGAGAACTATAAGTGGTGTAGGGGGAATGAAACCAGGATCAGTGTGTGCAAAGCAAGTGTCTTACTCCCTGTACTATCTCTAAGCCTTTAGAACTCTGTCTTTCATGGGAATGTCATATTCTCTGCTGGCCTGAGGGCAAGTGCCCATTACCATATTATACTGAGCGGGAGGGAAGGAGGCACCATGCATCAGACTGACTTAATCCAGACGATTGGGACTTCTCAGTGTGAGGCCAGGCTCGCGGCATCATGCTTCCTTGGGAGTGCATGAAAAAGGTGAGTGTGGGTCTGAACACCAGGCTAAGGACGATGACTTTAGGTGCAGGGAGGGGACAGCAGCCTCTGCTTCCCCAGTCTGTCTCCTCCATACCCATCCTCACACCTGCTCAGGTATCAGGTATCAGCCCGGGTATGTCTGGGGCCCCAAGCACCCACATTGGGAGTCACTATTTGTGCTTTGATAGCGTCCCAGGTTTTCTGCTTGGACACAATCTTCCCTGGCAGGGTGCCCAGCCAGGGTCTGACTGTGACTCTGCCCATCTCAGGTTTGAAGTGCCAAGATGGAGGCGCATTCTGTCCCCATCATCATTCTGCTTTCTGGTGCCACTATTATGCGCTGGGCAATTCTGAGCAGGCATTTTGCAAACATGGGCAGTCCCAGGGGTTCTTGTAGAACCCGTTCAGCCCCTGCCTACGAAGACTGAGGGGGTGTCACTTGAAACACCATCAGTTTGCCAGGGGCTAGCCGGTGGCCATGAATGTCATTGGTCCCAAGATTTTCCTCCTCCTCCTCCTAAGTTTAAGGTAGAATTCATTTTGTTTTTAGGCCACACCCAAGAAGAGCTGTGTGTGTGTGTGTGTGTGTGTGTGTGTGTGTGTGTGTGTGTGAGATTTCCAGAAGGAATGAAGAGAACCTGGGAGCATGGAGACGATTCCTTCAGGGTCTAAGTTTGAGTGTTCCTAGACAGATATGCAAGTTACTGACTGCTGATCAATACACGTGGGCCAACGACTGGTGGTCAATTGACAAATTTTATTCAGGGTGAACAGTGATTCTATAGGGACAGAAGGAATGCAGTACGTGCAGAAAGAGCCTGTAGGATGAGAGAGCTCATAGTAAAGGGGAAGAGAGGTCAGGTTCAAGGCTCTGTGGGACAGAGTGTATGGAGTTTCTATGACCTAACGCAGAGACAAAGCTGTAAGTCTCATAGATACCACAGGTTTCAAGCCCCTGCTGCTGGTAGTTGTGAAGTCTTCAATCTACACTAATCTCTGGGGAATTCCAGATCTCCTGGAACCAGTCCTTGCCCTCGGGACCCGGAGCATTCTCAGAAGCCCTGCAGACCACATCGTTTAGGAGCTGTGCCAGCAAGAACTCCAATACTTATAGGTCATTTTCAAACTGTGTTTCCACCCCTGCCGCCCCCAACCTTGGGTATTGTCAAGGAAAGGCTGGTGGTCGCCTTTCATACTTTGGTAGGAGCTGGATTTGGGTCATACCTGGTGGTGCTCAGGGACAATTTTTGGCCGCTGGTGGTACTGGGGATTTGAACTGGGGTCAGGGCAGTGATAGCAGCATGTAAGGTGCACAACTTCCTTGCTCTGCTATCTTTGTACCTCTCCTTTCATATTCTCCCCCTGACCCCCTTCCCACTTTTAATTGAATCATAGTGAGATACACAGTTCCAAACTTGTTCATGATTAGGCTTCACTCATGCAATGTTCCAACACCCCTCCCTTCACCAGTATACATTTCCCACCATCAGTGCCCCCATATTTTTACATTCTTATCAGGGTCTTTGGTTTCTGCTGCTTTGTTCTCCCAAGCATTTGTTCTCAGCCTTCTGTGTTTAGGTGGGCATCATTCAGTTTTTTGTTAGTTGTTTTTATTTTTCAGAGGGGCCACGCTTGATGGTGCTCAGGACTCACTCTTGGCTTTGTGCTCAGGGATCACTCCTAGCAGGCTGGGACACCATATGTGGTACTGGAGATAGAGCTAGGGTCAGCTACATGGCAAGGGAAGTGCCCTTCCTGCTGTCCTACCCCTCCAGCCCTCATTCAGAGTCCTAGCTACACTCCATTTTTGCACATCATCTGTGAAAGGGGTCTTGCTTTTGTGCTCCTGGGTTGGCCCCACAAAGTAACTCCTTTTCAGATCTTATCTGGGTTTTAGTATTTGCCAAAACTCATTGCCAAGGGCCCCCAACCCGACCACCCACTTCATTGCTTGTTCTCTTATCAGATGCTTGTTTGGTAATTTAATGAGTTTCTGAAGAACGCAGAGGCGTGTGGAATGATTTCTTTTCTGCCCCAACAATTCTTTGTGCAGAGCGGGTTAGTGCCGGGGTGTGAGGTGTGTGAGGTGTGTGTGTGTGTGTGTGTGTGTGTGTGTGTGTGTGTGTGTGTGTGAAATTTCTTTGCCTGGTAGTGCCTTGGCATTGGGAAAGACCAAGTCAACCAATGTGGAGTTGGATGCTGGCTTGGCAAGTGGCTGTTGTGTCCAGGTCACTCGTGTGGCTGCCCAGCTTGTCCTCTGGGCTCTGGGGACCCAGCAAATGACGGGGCCACTTTCTGCACACCAGAAGCCCACAAGCTCTAAAATAACAGAGTTGCGTGGTTTCCGAGTTGTGGATGCTCCAACAAGCCTTGTCACTTATGAGTTCCAGTCTTCACAGATTCTTGATTTGTGAATATGCTTCCTTGGTGGAGTTTATTTGCAACTCCACAACAGAGTAGTTCTTTGGTGGTTTTTACCAGACACAGTTCATGGTGCAAGGTCTGACTTGCCTGCAACACATAGTCTGGCCCAGCTCTCTTTCTTTCTCTCTTTCTTTCTCTCTTTCTTTCTCTCTTTCTTTCTCTCTTTCTTTCTCTCTCTCTTTCTTTCTTTCTTTCTTTCTTTCTTTCTTTCTTTCTTTCTTTCTTTCTTTCTTTCTTTCTTTCTTTCTTTCTTTCTTTCTTTCTTCCTTCCTTCCTTCCTTCCTTCCTTCCTTCCTTCCTTCCTTCCTTCCTTCCTTCCTTCCTTCCTTCCTTCTTTCTTTCTTTCTTTCTTTCTTTCTTTCTTTCTTTCTTTCTTTCTTTCTTTCTTTCTTTCTTTCTTTCTTTCTTTCTTTCTTTCTTTCTTTCTTTCTTTCTTTCTTTCTTTCTTTCTTTCTTTCTTTCTTTCTTTCTTTCTTTCTTTCTTTCTTTCTTTCTCTCCTTTTCTCCCCCACACTTCATTTAAACACCATGGCTTACAAAGTTGTTCATGTTGATTTGTTACAGGAATTCGATATTCTATCACCAACCCCACCACCACTGTCACCTTCCCTCCACCATTGTCTCCATTTCCCAGCAACCTCCCAGGCATGCCCCAATAGAAGGCCAATAATAATTTGTTTTATATTGCTGGTTTACTAATAAATGGCTAATGAAATGATCAAAAATATTTCCTTAAAAAGAAAGTTGGTGAAAAACTGTTGTATCTCACCATGGGGACAATAAATCCTTGTCTGAAGGATTACTCAGATGTAATTACAAGTTAAGCATCTGTGCTAATGTTTTTGTAACTGAGATTGGTTGGCTCTGTGTTACATCCCATCCAATATGAATTGTCAGTGTTTTATAGTTTGGAGATGTGTGGTCATAAATGTTGCCACATGCTGTAGAAAATGCATAATTTTTACCGGGCAGTCCAGTTGGAGTTAAATTTTTACCTTGGGGGTGGCTTTGGGGTGTGGAAGCAAGCACAACTGGAGCTTTGTTTGGGCGGGCACTGGTCCATTCCCCTCTGAGAGTGCCTCGATGTCTCAGCCAGAAATGGGTGTCCGAGAAGTTTTTATGTTTAGCTGATGTCCTTTGAGATTTATTTATGAGTCCCTGGACAAAGGCCAGTAGTTGAGCTTATATGGTGGCAGAGGTGGTTTGTGGGCTTGGCTGTGGGGCTCCCAGAAGTACAGGGAGGTGGGGGGGAAGTAGCCTATCCTGACTCTAAGAATGGTCTGGCTTTTTTGTATTCATTTTCATGCTTTGGCAGAAAGTGGACTTTTGCTGCCTGAAGAGTAGAGTCCCAGGGTGGGAACGATAGTACAGTGGGTAGGGCATTTGCCTTGCATGTGGCTGGCCTGTGTATGATCTCTGGCAGCCCATAGGTCCTCCAAGCCTGCCAGGAGTGATCCCTGAGTGCAGAGCCAGGAGTAAGCCATGAGCATTGCTGGATATAACCCCTCCACTCCACACCCTGCCCAAATAGAGTCCCAATCCATCACACCAGCTTGTGCAAAAGTGGGGGAAACCAGAATGAAGCAGGAGTGTGGAATGCAAATCAACCTTGCTTTTGTTCCTTGGTTTCAGGGGAATATTTATAAGGACAGAAAGAGATAAGAATTGAGGGGTCAGCGGTGGGTAAGGTATTTGCCTTGCATGCAACTGACCTGGGTTCCATCCCCAGCACCCCATGTAGTCCCCCTAGCCTGCTAAGAGTGAGCCCTGAGCACCACTGGTGTGGCCTAAAAACAAACAAAAAGAATAAAGGAAGTCAGAAATTGGGGGGGATGGGGTCACCCATATTTTTGGTAACATCTGATTGATTTAGCCCACTTTTTTTTTTTTTTTGCTTTTTTTGGTCACACCCGGTGATGCTCAGTGGTTACTCCTGGCTCTGCACTCAGAAATTACTCCTGGCTGTGCTTGGGGACCATATAGGATGTTGGGAATTGAAACTGGTTTGGCCGTGTGCAAGGCAAACTCCCTACCCGCTGTGCTATCGCTCCAGCTCTTCAGCCCATTTTTTGAGGTTTATTTTTAGCTAAAAAATCCTGGCTGTGCTCAGGGCTTACTCTAGGTTCTGTGCTCAGGGATTGATTACTCTTGACAAGTATAGTGCTTAGGTAACAGTGCTCAGGTTCAGCCAGAGACTGAACCCAGGTTCAATGCATGCAAGGCAGCACCCTACCCACTGTACTATCTCCCTCTCCCCAGTTCAGCTCATCGTTGAGAAGCAAAGAGTCCCAAAGCCGTCTGTGAACAGTTAAGGGTCAATCCATACTCAGAGTGAGGGTCTTAAGGCCATTAGACTCCCTCTCTGGCCAGAGGGACAGTGATGCTGTCTGGCGCATCTCCCAGAAGCGTAACTTAGGTGGTTATTTCCATCTCTGCGTTTGCACAGGGCTCTGCCACAGTTGAAAGATAAATTTCAAGCAGAATCTGGGCCAAAGTTTTTACTTGGCTTTTTCTCTTGCGTAATGCTTATTTACTGTTTTTCCTTTGCTTGTTTGTCTGTTTGGGGACCACGTCACCTCCAGCGGGTGGTCGGGAATGACTCCTCGCTTAGGGCGTGGGAGCCGCTGCCAGCGGGGCTCACATACTCTGGGGACTCCTGCGGTTCTGGGACTCGAACCTGGACCTCCCGCATGTCGAGCTTAGGCTCCAGCTTTTCTACCCATCTTCCCAGCTCACACTTACTATTTCTGTAAACCAGAGTAAGGCTACACCTGCAAAGGTAAAGAAGTGATTAAATTTTATTCTGTGTGGGTCACACCCTGCAGTGCTCAGGGACTACTCTGGCGAGTGGGGTGCGTAGCTGGAGTAGGGTGAGGGGAGGGGACTCTCCTGGAGGTGCCTGGGATTTGCAGCTGGGTCTCCAGCATGCTAAGCCTGAGCACTCACACTTGGAGCTATCTTCCTGGCACTGGGAGAGAAGAACTTTTGTATCAACGAAGTGCTTAGGATTGTATTAAAGCAACCTCTCTCGAGATGCGGTTTATGCACATCTTCATCGAGTTTTTGAGTCTGGAGAGCTTGGTGGAAAACGTGCAGTTGCTACCTGCCATCCCCTTGGACTGTGATTTCCCAAGTTCTACTTGGACAAGAATGGGAAGGAATATTTCTGAACAGGCCGTGTGCAAGCCTGTGTGCTTATGTGCTTGTGTGCATGCATACGTGTGTGTCTACATCTCTGAATTACCTAAACAGCATTTACTAATTGCTTCTACATATGGGGAATCTTTAAAGAGGAAACCCAAGAGCGGGGATTGTGGGCAGACCGAAGATCTCGTTGAACCTTGGTCAACGGCCCAGGTGGTGGAGCGAATGCAGGATGCCTGATGCAGACAGTGAACAAGAGAGCAGTGGTTCCTGCTCCCAAAGGCGATACACCCACATGAGCTACAGGAGCAGACAAAGCGTGCACGCTCTAACCTCCTGCAGAAGCTGGGGGACTTGGAGGAGGACATGTCTGAGTTTGAAGTAGGGAGTGAAGTTCCTTCTTTTTTATTTTATTTTATTAAAATGTTTATTACGCTTCAGTTTGTACGGCTCCATTGGTGTTTGGTTTGACAGGACTGATACACCCATTGCCACTTCCACCGAAGTGCCCAAGACCGTCCACCACTGTCTTTAGGTCCCCTCTGGTCTGTTCTTCATCTTCCGTCACTCTCTCCACTTTGTTAATAAATTTTGTAATCTAAGGCCAAGGATTTGTTGTCGTTTGATACTTTCTATTGCCTAGGATTTTTTTCTCTCTGAATGCCACAGATGCCTGAGATCATCTGATATTTGTTCTCTCTCTAGAAGTTTAAATTTTTTGGACATTGAAAGCCTGTTCTCAACTGATAGGCTCCTGAGAACCAACAGTTTGCAGTGTACAACAAAATCTTTTTTTTTAATTGAAGCACCATGAGATACAGTTACAAAGCTTTCATGTTTGAGTTTCAGTCATACAATGATCGAACACACATCCCTCCACCAGTGTACATTTTCCGCACCAATGTCCTCAATAAATTTGAGGACACATCCCAACCCTCCCCCTTCCCAACCCTCATCCCAACCCTCCCCCTTCCTCTACGGCAGACAATTTCCCCCATACTCTCTCTTTACTTTGGAGCATTATGATTTTCAATATAGATACTGAGAAGCTAAGGAGCAAAGTTCTTTCTTTGGTTCCCCTTCCCTTGTCTTTGTTGCTGTTCTCATGAGGACAGGGTTGTCACACATGCTTGAATGTGGTGCTCCTCCCCCGTCCCCCAATTCTCACACATTCAGGTTGCGGTGCTCACCATTTCTTGGTCAAGGTGCCCAAGAATCTTTTACAGTCATGGTGAATCTCACACTTCAGTTCTTGTGTTCATACACACCTGGAAACCTTACCCTCTAGCTGTGCCAGGGGCCCCACACAGCAGAGATGGCCTGACCATGCTTGGAGCACAGGTGGGTGGTACTGGGGATTGAATTTACAATCTCATGTCTGCAAGGTGGATGTTTGTAGTCGCTGAGCCATCCCTGGGCCCTGGAGAGATCTGAAGTTGGGCAGAAGGATGAAGGGAACAGAGGGGCTGCATGTGGGGAAAGTTCCAGGAGCCAGGAGTAGAATGGGCAGGGCCATGAGTTTGTGGAGATTGTGTGTGGGAAGGAGGAAGCTTCGTGGGAGAGAAGAGAGGACAGAATGCTGGGGTGGGGGTTAGGTGGGGATCAGACCTCACGATCAGGGTTCAGCAGCCCAAGATTTGACTTTAAGAAAGTTTTGTCTGACAGCCATGGGAAAGAACGACCATCCAGAGAATTAGCCACTGGGGCTCAGTCAGCCTCTTTAGAAAGTTCTGCCCAGGGCCCCTCCACTTTGACCCCCTGTCCACCCCCACACACACCTTCTGGGAGCTGGCTCTCTGAATTGAACCATTTCTCTTGGCAAGTGCCTGGGCCCGTCTATGGAAGGCCCCTGAGCTGCTTCTCCTAGGCCCCGATGGGTCTGACCATGGAGTAGTAAGAAATTTGAGCAAGAGCGAAGGTGGTTAAGCAAGAGGAAAGCAAGTCTGTCGAAGGGAAAGAAATAGTGCACCGTTTCCATGGACACAGGCAGGCCTGCAAAGAAAGAGGTCTGCCTGGCATGCTTAGGGGGTGCTCTCTACAGTGTATTTTTGGGCTGCTTTTGGGATGAAACCTCTACTTTCTATTGTTTAGTTAGTTCTGGGCGAGGAAAGGAAAAGGGTGAGCAGGAGACACAGACCCGATTTTGGGAGAGAAAGTAAATTGTCTATGAAATATTCTATGCTAATCACATAAAAAGGATAAGAAATACATATAGGCCAGAGTGAGCAAGTAGGGCTCTTGCCTGGCACAATCCCCTGGACCACCCAAATGGTCCCCTAAGCACTGGCAGGAGTGATCCCTGAGTCCAGAGCAAGGAGTAAGTCCTGAGTACCATCAGATGTGGCTCAAAAACAAACAAACAAAAAAGAAAGAAAGAAAGAAAGAAAGAAAGAAAGAAAGAAAGAAAGAAAGAAAGAAAGAAAGAAAGAAAGAAAGAAGAAAGAAAGAAAGACAGAAAGAAAGAGAGAAAGAAAGAAAGAAAGAAAGAAAAAATATATGCAATAATTTTGATCAACTATAAAATGCTATGATCCAATTATTGATAGATAATAAAATATGCATAGAATCATTTTAGTGCATTCTGGAAAGGGAATATCATGGCCAATTTAAGGAATTTGGGTGGTAGAGATGTATGTTTTTCTGGGCCAAATTGGTGGTTGGCAGGGATGCCAATCCTAGGGCCAGTCCTGGGAATTGTGGGCCAGAATGAAGCAATGATGGGGCCCTGGAGCTTCCTGGGCACAGCTGATTATCTTAGTTAGGAGGATCTCAGCCTGCCAGAGAGGCTTAAGCTCAGCATCTTTCTTCTCCTCCCTCCCTCCCTCCCTCCCTCCCTCCCTCCCTCCCTTCCTTCCTTCCTTCCTTCCTTCCTTCCTTCCTTCCTTCCTTCCTTCCTTCCTTCCTTCCTTCCTTCCTTCCTTCCTTCCTTCCTTCCTTCCTTCCTCCCTTCCTCCCTTCCTCCCTTCCTCCCTCCCTCCCTCCCTCCCTCCCTCCCTCCCTCCCTCCCTCCCTCCCTCCCTTCCTCCCTTCCTTCCTTCCTTCCTTCCTTCCTTCCTTCCTTCCTTCCTTCCTTCCTTCCTTCCTTCCTTCCTTCCTTCCTTCCTTCCTTCCTTCCTCTCTCTTTTTTTTTTTGGGAGGGGGCACATGCAGCAGTATTCAGGGCTTACTCCCGTCTCTGTGCCCAGGAATTCCTCCTGGCTATGGTTGGGGGACCATATGGGGTGCTGGGGATTGAATCCCAGGTTGGCTGCGTGCAAGGTCTATCTCACCACTGTCCTGTGTCTCCAGTTCAAGCTTGGAATCTTTTTCTTTAAATTCTTTTAATTAAATTTTTATTTATTTATTTATTTTTAGTGAGTCACAGTTAGGGTACAGTTACAGATTCACACCTTTTCGTGTTTGTTTTTCCCTCAAAGCTTGGAATCTTTATAGGGGGCTTTTACTATCTCTCTGGCCCTGTTCACATTTAAACAGGCAAACAAATCCCTCTGAAATGCACCAGGTTCACTAGGTATGAGTGTGGTACAAGGGGGTAAGCAGCACCCCAGTGATGCAAGCACAGCTGGTCCAGACACACTGGACAAAAGTGGCCCGCTGGCTTGCACACTGGTGCAGCCTAGTTATTAGAAGCCAGAATACAGCGGGGTGTCAGGGTATCAAGGGAACCCCCTGCTCCCACCCCCCAAACTCTGATTAGGCTTTGTGACTCAGACAAGGAAGCTTTTCGAAGTGCTCTTTGATGAAGCACTAGGTGTTTCTATTTATTTTTCAAAATTTTCTTGAAGGTTCTGGAAACTGGAACTACCAGCCAGGCAGGGCGGGCAGTGAATGGGGATTCTGTGTTCTGGGGAGGGAACAGGGATTGCTTCATCCTGGACTCCTGCTGCCCACGGAAGGCTGGAGTGGGTGGAGATGCCCCAGATTTGCCTGTCTATCGTACCTGAGGGCCTGGGCGTCCTAGAAGGTGGGGGGTCCTGGGGATCCCTATTAATCGCCTGGTGGTAGTGACTTCATCATGGGCTGGAACAAGGAATATATTTTGTTCTAGCTTCTTGGGTTGGTTTGCCCTGGGACCTTTCTCCTGCTACCTCAGTCTGTTTGGGATAGAGATATTGACTCCAAATTCTCTTCCCAAGAGCAACACCCAAGACCCTCTCCCATACCCTCTATATAACAAGGCTACATTTGATGAGGTTAAAGAACTTTCCTTCTGTTCTTGATTTTAGGAGTTGTTGTTTTTATTTTTTTATAAAATTATGAATATTATTGATTTTTGTTGTGCTGCCAGGGATCAGCATATTATTGATTTTCATCAAAGGATTTTTTCCTCTAGTGAGATTAGATATCCCTTTCTGATTAAGCTTATTAGGTGGGGAATTATGAAAGGATTTTCTAGTATTAAAACCACGTTTGCATTTCTTGGAAAAATTCATTTTGCTTCTGCTGTCCTTGTCCACATATTATTGGGTTTGCTCTGCTAGCATTTTGCATGATTTTGGTTTTTTTTTTTTGCTTCTATAGTCATGAGTGATTTTGTACTGTGATGATTTTTTACTTTCTTTTATTTTTTTGACCTTTTGTGTGTGTGTGTGTGTGTGTGTGTGTGTGTGTGTGTGTGTGTGTGTGTGTGTATGGGGCATACCTGGAAGTGCTCAGAGCTTACTCAGGGCTCTGGGTTCAGGAATCACTCCTGCTGGTGCTCAGGGGATCATGTGTGGTGCTGGGGACCAAATTCGGGTCTCTGTACTATTTTTCCAGCCCTGAGATGATCTTTCTTATTCATACGTTAGCAGTTAGGATATCAAGACTGTGCTAGTTTTCTTTCCTGAAAGAGTTTATATAGTACTTGAGCCTGAGGGCTTAATTTTCAGAGGGTTTGTCGTAGCCATTGTCGCCCCAGTTCTGAGGTGCCATGACTTGTGGGAGATCAAACCAGGTTTTTACTTGAACTCTGGTTTTTACTCTATCCTTTAAAGCACATTCCTGGCCTTTGGGAGATTTTTATTTGTTTTGTTTGGGGGCCACACTTGCTGGTACTCAGGGCTTATACCTGACTCTGAGCTCAGGGATCATTTCTGGTGTCGTTTGGAGAACCACGTACTGATTAAGCCTGGACCAGCTTCACGTAAGGCAAGTAAGCACTTTAGCCAATGGACTATCTCTCCAGCCCCTCTAGGAGATTTTAAAGCAATGGTTTAAAATCTATAATGATTGTCTGATTGCTGTTGTGTAAATCTTCCCACTGTGACTGGTAGGAATCTACCAGCAGTTAACAATTAGTTCCCTAAATTCCTTTGGAATTAGTAATTGGCTCCTGGATTCCAGTGTGGAATATGCTCTAGGACACATATTAGCTACTTTAGGATTTTGGGGGGCCTCCAAGGCCATGCTCAGGACCCCAGGCTCACTCTGAAAAGTACTCGACTGACTGGGTCAACAGCTAGGTGTTTGGGTCCCATCACATAGCACTGCTCATGCTCAGCCAGCGTTGAGGGGCGTGGGTGGGGTGCTGGCTCCTGAACTGCCTCACTGATGCCTCTTCCAGAATTTTCTTGGACTGTGTCCATCCATTTTCAAGTTTATCAGCATAAACTGTTCCTTAATATTCTCTGGCATCTTTTAAATGTATCAATTAAGGTACAATTACATATATGCATTTAAAATGCATACTAGATCCAAATCTCGGCTGCACGACCTCCTATAGTCTAGTTCTCCCTCTCGGAGAAACAGGCAAGCTACCGAGAGAATCCTGCCCGCATGGCAGAGCCTGGCAAGCTCCCCATGGCGTATTCGATATGCCAAAAACAGTAACAATGATGGGTCTCATTCCCCTGACCCTGAAAGAGCCTCCAATGTGGCAACGTTGGGAAGGACGAGTAAGAGAGGCTGCTAAAATCTCAGGGCTAGGACGAATAGAGATGTTACAGGCACCTGCTCGAGCACATCGATGACAGCAATACAGTGATACTAAATCCAATTAAAATTAAAGTTAAAAAAATCTTATTACGAATCATGAATCACAAAATCCCGTTGATCGTCGATTTCTCTATTGGGCTAAGTAACCTCTTCATTCATCCTATCCCTGAGATTTTAGAAGCCTCTCTTCACTTGGCCTTCCCAACGATGCCGCATTGGAGGCTTTTTCAGGGTCAGGGGAATGAGATCCAGCTTGTTACTGGATTTAGCATATAAATACACCATGGGAAGCTTGCAAGGCTGTCCCATGGGGGCAGGAAACTGTCAGTAGCTTGCTAGTTTCTCCCAGAGGGAGAAGTAGGTTATAAGATATAAGAAGCTTTGTGGCCTTGTGCTACTGGGAGCTTGCTTTTAAGTCTCTGGATGTTGGCCTTTGATGGGATTACACACACCTGGGTTCCTCTGCCGGTACCTTTATGCGTGAGGCTTGTCTGAAGGTGTGGAGAGGGGCCTTGAGCATGGCTGTGGCTAGGTTCCGGTGGTCTTCGGCCGCCAGAGCTCTGCTCGGGGCCGGGTGGGAAGCTGGAGCCCATCCCCTCCGAGGGGCCCCAGGGAAGACAGCCAGGCGTGCGGGCAGGAGACTCTCTTATACTTTTAATCTTATACTTATACTTTTAATAATTGTTAGCTTTGGATTTTTGGTTCTTGGACTTTTTCTGGCAGTGCTGGGGGCTACTCCTGGCTCAGTGCTCTGGGATTCCTCCTGGCAGTGCTTGGGGGAACCCTACATGTTGGAGAATCAAACCCGGGGTTATTGGATGTGAAGCATACACCTCGGCCCTTTGAACTATTAGGGGCCTGACCTCAGCTGTTTTTGTTCATCCTCTCTATTGGGAATATATCTGATAGGATGTTTGTTTGTACTTACCATTATCACTCTACTTTCTTTGGGTCTATTCAGTGATTTGTTTCTTAATTCACTTCTTTTTTGGGGCTTGGTGGTGGTGCTGGTATGGGGAATGCCCAGTGGTGATCAGGGCTCATTCTTGGCTTCATGCTCAGATGTTATGTGGTACAAGGGAAACTACATATAGAGCGGGGTGTTGAACTGGGATCAGCTGCATGCAAGGCAAGCGCCCTAATCCCTGTACTGTCACTCTAGGTCTTTGTTTCTTTTTTCCTTTTTCCTTTTTTTTTTTTTTTTTAATTTTACTGAATCACTGTCAGATAGTTACAAGGGTTCATGTTTGGATGTGAGGGGACCTGGCTGCGACATCTGTCCTTGTTTGTTTTTGTTTTTGTTTTTGAGTCACACCTGGCAATGCTCAGGGGTTACTCCTGGCTCTGCACTCAAGAATTACTCCTGGCGGTGCTCGAGTGCTCGAGGGACCATATGGGATCCTAGGAATTGAACCTGGGTCGGCCGCATGGAAGGCAAACACCCTACCCGCTGTGCTATCGCTCCAGCCCCTGTCCTTGTTTCTTAATTTTGAATGTCAGTGGCTCTAGAGGTCTGTCTCCATCCTAGTCCTAGCAGGAAGTAGATGGCATAGTGAGGAGAGAATTAACATAGAATAGGTGTTAATTCTATGTTTTATGTTTATTCCATGATTTACATAGCCGGGGCCAGTGACAGAAACCACCCAAAGAGGAAACAGCTGGAAGTCACAGCAACAGAAATTGCTCCATCACCCAACATCGAGAGAGGAAGGGCTGTCTAGGAAGAGCTGAGCCACTGACAGAGCAAGTGACCCCCGCCCAAGCCCAGGGGAGAGGTCAAATGAACTTATTTCCGGCTGGTCTTCCGATGCCCAGCTACTGGATGAGCCCCAGAAACAGATAATTGACAAGGGAGAAACCATGCAACCCTGGGGCACACAGGAAACCATCACAGAGGGACCTTGCACATCTTGGGTCCGCCCCAGCCCACCTGCCCCACAAATGCTTTCAAGGCTACAGATTTCCCTCTAGGGATTATTTTGACTATATCACCTCCATTGCAAAATGAGGCACTTTCATGGTCCCTGCTAAATGTTTGGATAGCGTTTGGTAAGATTTCATTTTTAACCTGTGAATGATTTCCATGCGTGTTTTAACATTTTCGAACATAACTTTGTTTTTGGTGGTGGTGGTGGTTTCTATTTTGATTGCGATGTCTAACTTGCCGTCTTCTTGATACCAATTCTTGGAAATGTTTGAGACTGGTTTCCTGGCCTAGCCCACAGGGTTCTTGAGGTGTTGAAAAGATGATGTCTTTGGAACAGAGTGGTTAGAAGACAATCTTGAAAATTAATATGTTCTTAGTAACTCTTTGGGGAATAAAGAAATCAAGTGAAAACTGATAGTAAAGATGGTGTGTTTATAACACATCGATACTGGTGCTGCAATTGGTGTTAGTGAAACCATATTAAAGTGTGTGCACATGATGGCACATGCCAGGGTCAACATTTAAAACCATAGGCAAGAATTGTCTCCCATGAAGGGGTTCAGAATGAAGGGGTCACAGGGTAAGTTTGTGTCAGCCTCTCTAATCCCTTCTCTTGGGGTCTTCTCTTGTCTTTCCTGTACAGATCTGTTGTCCTTGTTTCTCCTCTTTAACTGGACCCTGGTTCTATTGGACCAGGTCCCATTTTCATGACCTAATTTACAGTTACTGAGTCCATAAGGACTCCACCTCCAAACAGAGTCACATTTGGAGGTTCTGGGGAATTTCAGCACATGGATTTGGAACTTACAGTTCAACCCACAGCACATGACTGAGTATGTGAAGTGGGCCTCTGACGTGGAGGTCAGGTGACAGAGCAGGAAGGGGAGACTAGAGGGATGGATGAAGAATGAAGCGGGGGATAGCCAGAAATCCCCCAGGGGTAAACCTGGACCCCAGCTCTTTCCAGGTTAGAGTTCTTCTCCTTTTGTATGTTTCAGTCCTGCCTTTGTGGACTGAGGCAACACTTCGAACAGATAGGATCAGAAAAGTGAACTCTTGGTCAAAGAAGTTTTGCCCATTGTCTTGGGCAAAATATGTGAATGAGAGATCTTGTCACGCAGCATGTTTGGTACCTTGAACACTTTATACCTCACACAGTGCCACCTAGCTAAGCAGCATCTTCTAGTCTCTGAGAAATCTTGCATCCAGTTCATTTGATTGGATTTTATGTTTCTGGATTTTTTTTTTTGGTACCACTAAGAAATCCTTTTGGTTTGGGACATCCTTCCTAAAGAATTTGCTAATGTGTGGTATCATTTGATAAGATGGGTTTGGGAAATACCAGGTTTGGGGTTACGTCTGTGGGTGGGAGAGAAATACTTGCCCTGAAGAGTTCTTTTTGTTCTCTCTGCTTTCCTTCTCCCTGAAAAGAGGAATTACAGGAGCTGGAGAGATAGGACAGGGAGTAAGGTGCTTGCCTTGCATATGTCCCCAGTTTGATCTTGGAGTGCCACCAGGAGTGATCCCTGAGCACCATCAGGAGTAAAGCCTGAGCACAGTTGGGTGTGACCCAACACCCTCTTCCCCTCAGAAAGGGGATTCCTGCCCTGATGTACATGTCATCAGTGCTTAGCCCACTCACATGGAGAGCTTCATAGGAATGACTGTGGCTTGGGTTAAGTTTGACCTGGCTTGGGTTAAGTTTCAGCTCCTGTCACAGGATAAGTAAGGCCTTTGTGTTGGTTGATGTGAGTGTGTATAGATGTGAGTGTGTATACAAGACTTTAGGGAAAGTTTGCTAAAGGACCCTTCTGCTCCCAGAAACTCTTTGAGCCAATCACAATATTTTCCCTGGGTTTCTAAGTGTCCTATTGATGATTTGAACAATAGCCTGTGTCTTTTGCAAGCTTGTTTTGGTTAAGATCCCAGTGTAGAGGCTGGAGAGATAGTACAGCAAGGTACGGTGATTGTTTTGAATGGCATTGACCTGGGTTCAAGTCCTGACATTGAACATGGTGCCCTGAGCCCCACCAGGGCTTGAGCACTGCTGGGTGAGGCATCCAACCCCAATCTCAGTTTTTAAGAACATAGACAGGGAATACAATTGATGACCCCTAAATGTGCTACTTTGGTTGGTTTGTGGAATTTTTTTTAAGTTGAAAGCAATCTAGATCAAGCCGATTGGAGAAAAGCATTTCACTCTCCCTAAACGACTCTAATAGGATTAAATTTTTTTTCCTCAAAGAACTGTGATTTACTCAGTTACTAATAGTTGTGTTTTCGACACAGAGTATCCTAGCACCAATCCCACCATCAGTGTCAGCTTCCCTTCACCAGTGTCCCCAGGTTCAGTCCCACCCTCGCAGCTTGCCATCTTCAGTGGCATGTTGCCGAGCTTGGATCTGATGTTTTCCATGCTGACTCTGTGGTTGGGATATAGAACTGTTCTATTCCTCTACAGCCCTGGTGTACCCAAGGCCCTTGACCCCCGTTGCTTCCTGTTCACTTCTTTTTAGAACCCTGTCTCCAATTTATTTTCTTTTCTGCCCTTTTCCTCCCTATACTTAGGGTCAGGTAGGACTGGACCGATAGCACAGCGGGTAGGGCGTTTGCCGTGCACGTGGCCAACCTGGGTTCAATTCCTCCATCCCTCTCGGAGAGCCCGGCAAGCTACCGAGAGTATCCCGCCCGCACGGCAGAGCCCGGCAAGCTCCCTGTGGCGTATTTGATGTGCCAAAAATAGTAACAACAAGTCTCATAATGGAGACGTTACTGGTGCCCACTTGAGCAAATTGATGAACAACAGAACGACAGTGCTACAGTGCTACCACAGATAAGTGAGATCATTCTGTGTTTGTCCTTCTTCTCACTTACTGCACTTAACATAATATCCTCCAGTTCCATCCAAGAAGCAGTGAATTGCAGGATTTCCTCATCCTTGCAGCTGCATAGTATTCCATTGCCACATTTTCATAATCTACTCATCTGTCATTGGATATGTGGGCCGATTCCCTTTCTTTGCTCTTATACTAAGTGCTGCAATGAATAATGGTGTGTATATGTCTTAAAAGGATTTTTTTGGTGGGGGGGAGGCTTGTTTTTTTGGCCTCACTAGCAGTGTTCAGGACTTACTCCTGAATCTGTGCTGAGGGATCATTGACGGGGCTTGGACCATGTGGGGTGCTTGGGATAAGTCATGTGCAAGGTTAGTGCCCTGCCCACTATACTATCTCTCCCACCTCCGCCCTAAAAGGTTGTTGACTGAGATCCTGGCTCAGAGAAAGGACACTTGTTCTCTTCTGAATGACTTAAAGAGACAATGTTCTCTTCTGAATTACTTAAATGCTCAGTAGAACAAATGTCCAGTCACCAAAATCTGCCCTTGTAGCACCCTATGATGTCTACTAATATTCTTTCCAGTTCCTTCGCTCCAAAGAGTGGGGAACCTCTCATCCTTCGACCTACATTTCACCCTCATGCGCACACATTTCAATTGGATTCTCTCCTGTTCATCTGATTTAGGCTAAATCATTTGTTAGACTAGTCAGAAAACTCCAAAAGGGAAGAAGAGAAAAATCTATTCCAACCCTCTGCATCAACAGTACAACATATCCATGCTGAATGGAGGGTAATTTTATTTCTCTCATGTTGAGGCCACGCCCATCAGTGTTCAGGGGCTGCTCCTAGCTCTGTGCTCAGGTCACTCACAGTGGTTCTCAGGGGACCACACAGTGCTGGGGTTAGCTATGTGCAAGCAGGCACCTATACTTTCATTCTGGCCCTGGGAGGTTCATGCAACATGACTGATGAGGGTCTGGACATAGTGTTTGATTGGCGGAGCCTTGCAAGTGTGAGGATGAGAGTTCAATCCCTGGTACACTCACATGCTGCATGTCATCCCAGGGGCTCTGCCATTTGGGATCCCAGTACCATGCCAGGTATGTGTAAGCACCACAGTTAAGGCACATGATCCCAGTGAACAACAACTTCAGCCCAGGGGTGTGACCCAACAGCTATGGAAAAGGAAGGGGAAATAATTGAAATAATTTGAGGGAAGAAAATCACACTAACCGTCAATAAGATCAGACTGATACTATTGTCTATCCCTAACAGAAAATCCTGTGGGTTCCTGCGATAACCAAGAGCATCTATAACATCTGTCGCAAAAGCTCGTGGTTGGGAAAAGCCCCAGTGGCCAGAGGCTGCCTGGAAACACACAGAGTGTCCTGCAGATAAGAGCTATTCAGGAACAAGTGAGTCACTACATTACCACGTTCTAACTCATCCCTGGCCAGTACGAGTCAGGTCTTGACGCAACACCTGGACACCATGACCTGGGGATTTCCAGGGAATACCCCAGAAGGCTGAAAAGGAACAGAGCCCTCTCCCTTCTTCAGCCAGGAAGCTCAGTCTCCCTTTGTTTGAGTCCAGAAATTTAATTCTGGCTAGAGCACTCCCATAGAGAGTCGGGACTTGGTCTAAAGTAGAGCTCCCCAACCTTATAGGTCCTACCACCTCTTTTTCAGAAACAAAACCACTCACATCACACCCCTCTGAAATTCTTCTTCTTTTTAAAATCATCTCCTGGGCTCAGGACTTACTCCTGGTTCTAAGCTCAGGGATCATTCCTGGCAGGGCTCAAGGGACCATATGGGGTGACAGGGATGGAGTCAGAGTCAGCCACGTACAAAGCAAGTGCTTTATTTGCTCTACTATCTCTCCAACCCAAGCCCTCTGCAAAAGCTTTTTTATTTGAACAAAGAGAAAATGCACCCCCATGACACCTGAGGTTACCACGGCCCCCTGCAATGTTCCAGCAATATCCCCACCCCTCCGCACCCCGCTTTCCTACTTTGGGAAAAGCTGATATCAAGGATCCTAAGGAAACTTTGGGGTAAATTTGATCTAGGAAACAGATACGAGAATTTTAATGAACGACCTTCAAGTGTTCTCTTAGGAACATTCTCTTGGCTTCTATGATTCGAGGGTCCTTAAGTTTAGTAATGAAGTAATCAGAGTAATGCCAATTGCCACGTATTGACTGTTTACTACTGATAAGCATTTCTCTGGGTGTTCTCTATGCGCTTTTAATCATAAAAATCATCCCATGATATGGGTTCTGAAATCATTTTAATTTTGTGCGTGTTGAAATTGAGGTTAAAAGAGGTAAAATCACTTTGCACAGAGGAAGAAAGAAAAAAAAAACAGCGAAGAACTTCTGAAAAGAAGTATTTAGATTTTAAATGGTCCAGAAGAAGGGGTAGGGGTGGAATAAGTGACCCAGATCAGACACTTGTTTGATGATTGTCGACATTGGTGATGAGTGCATGAGAATTCACTAAAATATCCTCTTGACTTATTTTTTTTTAATAATGTAGGAGCACTGTGATTTATTCAGCCATTGATTAAGCGGATTGAATTGGGCATAAACTCCATCTTACTTTTAAAAAAAATTTAAAAAATTATAAGTTAGTTTACAATGTTTGATTACATTCAATATTCAAACACCAATCCCACCACCATTACACCTTTCGACCACCAAATTCAGGATATTTCCATCTCAAACCCCAATCTCTGTCCCAAAACACAACCAAAATAATATACTTTGTATTGTCTGTTATAAAGAACTGCTGAACATGCTTACAAAAAAGTGTTTATATAGGAAACAGTGTGAAGATTGTTCTATTTTGGCAGGAGCCATTAAGACATTCTATAGGGTATTACTAGCATGTTGTTAAAGTTTGGGTGATGTGAGCTTTGGTATATATATCTGAAAATATGTATATATGCATATATATATATATTTCCCTCTATGATTTGTTGCCTACTATCTGAACCCCATGAAATGTGGTGTGGTAATTATGGAGAATGGGTAGGGAGTGTTTTATGATGTGTGGCGCGGCCACTTTTTGCGACCGCGCGGTCCAGGAGTATGTTTACTCATATGTGAGGCTTGTCCTGAGCACGTGGGGAGTGGCCTTGAGCATGGTGGCAGTTGGATTGTGGAGGTTTTTGGCTGCCGGAGCTGGGTCCCGTAGGGCGGGGAGGGCCACCAGGCTCAGAACATTCTGCGGCGCTCTCTTTTGGGACTTTTAGTTTATAGTCCCTGGCTTGGCCGTTGATGAGATTACATGGCGCTCTGCAGTTTGTGGGTTTGACTGCCAAGCTACTGAAAAACTGGGGACCTGGGGGAGGAGGCCCAAGTCCCGATCCAAGTGGGCCTGGAGCTCTCAGTCACAGGTTCCCACCTACCTCTGTGCTATAGGCCCTAACTGTGTATTTTAATATCTTTTGGGATTTATGAGTCTATGAAATAAGGCCAATAAATGAGCTTATATAGCTGAGCTGGAGGTGGTTTGTGGATGTGTCACCCACATACCTAACTTTTGGCCGTTTAATTTGTTGGTAAACTTGGCCCCAGGTTGTTGGGGTCTGGCCAAAGGCACAGCAGCAATTTTGGGCTATCTGGAAGTCTGAAGGCACCATCAGGCTGCTGATGCACTCGCCCCACAGGTATAGGTTGAACTGCTGGCAATACCATATCCTTTCCTCTTTTGTGTTGAAAGTTTTCCCAGGATTAGATTTAAGAAACTCTAATTATAGCTAACTAGTGCCATCTATGGGTAATATTGGGGAATTGCCCTTGTAGGTTAAAAAAAAAAAATGACCCCCAAAACCTGGGGGCAATGCTAGGTTTCTCCCAATTGATGGGCTGCTCTTTTTGGAGTTAGAGGGTGGAAATAGCACAAAATAGAAATGTTTCACGCTTAATTCATAGACATGGAGCTCAGAATAAGATAGGGTCAGCTGTTGGAATGCTCAAGAATAAAAAGAATGTGTGATTCCCTAGAGAGCAAAGTATGTTTTACAAAAATGCAAAGGGTCTTCCTGCAAGAAGGCTCTGGGTCCTGGAGATTCTATTCAGTCTTTCCAGTGAGAGTTCTTGGGCATATTTCTTCTATAGAAATGACAGCTGGCCTGCATAGGCTTAAAAAAATCTTCCTTCCTCCCTTCCTTCCTCCCTTCCTTCCTTCCTTCCTTCCTCCCTTCCTTCCTTCCTTCCTTCCTTCCTTCCTTCCTTCCTTCCTTCCTTCCTTCCTTCCTTCCTTCCTTCCTTCCTTCCTTCCTCCCTTCCTTCCTCCCTTCCTTCCTCCCTTCCTTCCTCCCTTCCTTCCTTCCTTCCTTCCTCCCTTCCTTCCTCCCTTCCTTCCTTCCTTCCTCCCTTCCTTCCTTCCTTCCTTCCTTCCTTCCTTCCTTCCTTCCTTCCTTCCTTCCTTCCTTCCTTCCTCCCTCCCTCCCTCCCTCCCTCCCTCCCTCTCTCTCTCTCTCTCTCTCTCTCTCTCTTTCTTTCTTTCTTTCTTTCTTTCTTTCTTTCTTTCTTTCTTTCTTTCTTTCTTTCTTTCTTTCTTTCTTTCTTTCTTTCTTTCTTTCTTTCTTTCTTTCTTTCTTTCTTTCTTTCTTTCTTTCTTTCTTTCTTTCTTTCTTTCTTTCTTTCTTCCTTTCTTAGTTTGGACTTAACTAACATACTCAGGTCACACACATTCTGATAGGCATTAGTTTGTTGGCATTATAAAATAACTTTTCAGATGTCGTCATTGCTTGGCTCTTTCTTTCTTTCTTTCTTTCTTTCTTTCTTTCTTTCTTTCTTTCTTTCTTTCTTTCTTTCTTTCTTTCTTTCTTTCTTTCTTTCTTTCTTTCTTTCTTTCTTCTTTCTTTCTTGTCAAACCGGCAGTACACAGGGGTTACTCTTGACTCTGCACTCAGGAATTACTCCTGGAAGTGCTTGGAGGACCATATGGGATGCTGGGAATCGAACCCAGGTCAGCCAAATGCAAGGTAAACACCCTACCTGCTGTGTTATGGCTCCAGCCCCTTGGCTATTTCTTAGGCTCTTTGAAATCTGGCCACATGAAGGTTTTCCAGAATCAGCACTTCATCTAACATTCCTCTGCTGACTTACAGGTGAATCACCGTTCTAATCATGAAACCTCTTGAATGTCTATTTTCCCTGTCTCTTGGCTTTTCTCCTTCAGTCCTCACAAACACCATTTTTCCTGCCATTCTGCTCACCAGGGCTGTCGCACATTGCCACAGGCTGAGCCGGCTTAAATGGACCCATGGCTCCTCCCAGGTCCGCCTGCAGGCTGCAAATCCAAGATCTTCCTGTGTGTAGATTGACCTGTTTTCCTTTTTCCCTTCTCCCACCCTCCCTCCTTTTTTATTAAAGGAGGGAGCATTCCCCAGGCTCAGGGTCACGTCACTTCTGATGGTGCTCAGGGGACCACATGCAGTGCCGGGTATCGAACCCAGGGTCTCTCTGTGGGCAGCTGAGGGTGACTTCCTGCAGTGTGCCTGCTTGTGTAGACTGAACCTGAAGGGCACCCCAGGGTCCCAGTGGCCTCTTAGGCCTCACTTGGAGGTGCTCAGGAGAACAGGCAAGGCAGGGCTTTGAACCAAGATCCTGTTATCTTCCTAGTTCCCTCTTTTCTTCTTCATCATCTCATTTTGGGAGCCAGTGATGAGGCCAGGCTGGAGAATTTAAGTCTCTGAAGATCTCGTAACATGGAAGCAGGAGTGTCTAGATTCGAGCCCAGCTGATCTGCACACTCTGTCTTTCCCACTTTGCTGAGTAATTTACTATCCTGCCCTTCTTTAAGCTGGTGGACATTTTTTTTCTGTAACCACCTTTTTTCTTGTTGTTTGTTTTTGGGTCACACCTGGCGGTGCCGAGGGATTATTCCTGGCTCTTTGCTCAGAGATCATTCCTGGTGGACTTGGGGGATAATATGGGGGGTCCAGGATTCAAACCCTGGTTGGCCACATGCAAGGCAAGTGCCCTACCTGTTGTACTATCAATCCAGCCCTTCTAACAACCTTTGTCTTTCTCCGTCTTCTTCCTTAATTCATAGACATGGAGCTTTCTTTTTGTTCTGGACCACATCCAGGGATCTCGGGGCTTCTCCAGGCTCTGTGTCTAGGGGTGGACATCCGGGTTGCTAGGGTTCAAACCCGCATGCAAACTATGCACTCCAATCCAATGAGTTCTCTCAAGCCCTTGTTCTTTCTTCCTTTTTAGTTTATTTGTTTTAGTTAATTTACCATAATTATTTTAATTCTTCTGCTTAAAGTTATTATTATTTTTTTAATGTGCATGTGGTCGACTTCACAATCACAAAGTTTTTGTGTCACTCCACCACCCCTGGAAACTTCTGTGTGTTGTGGCTTTCTGTCTGGTCACCCCCAGAGTTTTCACCAAGTCTGGCAGTTCATGGGATAGTCTTTTCCCAATTAGGAGGCTTTAGTTATTTCTATTTCACAGGAATACGAAGTCATCTGGTAATTGTCTCTCCCTTCCTTTTTAAAATTCAGCATTATTCTCCCAATTTTTATAAACTTTGTCTCAAGCGGTACAAATTCATACTTTTTTTAAAAAAAAATGACAGAACATTATCCTAGGAGTATATTGACCACAACACTTTTAGCCAGTCATACATTGATGGGCACTTGGGGGTCATGTCATGTCGTGGCTGCTGTAAATTGTGATGCTCTGAACGTAGGGGTTACAAAATATCTTACCCAATTCAAGATTTTCAAAAGTTTTCAGCTAAATGCCTCAGAATGATATGGCCAGATCGCATTTTATTTTTTGGGTTTGTTTTCGGACTACACTCAGAGATGCTCAGGGCTGACTTCTGACTCTGCCCTCAGGGATCTCTCTCGGCAGTGCACAGGGGACCATAGAGGGTCCTGATGATCGAACCCAAGTCAGTTGTGTGGAAGGAAATCACCCTACCTGCTCCAGCCCTGCTTTGGTCTTTTTCTTCCTTTTTAAAATCTCTATACATGTTTTCATCTGCATCCCTGGGGCTGGAGCCATAGCACAGCAGGTAGGGCGTTTGCCTTGCACATGGCCGACCCAGGTTTGATTCCTTCGTCCCTCTCGGAGAGCCCGGCAAGCTACCGAGAGTATCCCGCCTGCTCAGCAGAGCCTGGCAAGCTACCCGTGGTGTATTTGATATGCCAAAAACAGTAACAACAAGTCTCACAATGTAGACGGTACAGGTGTCCGCTTGAGCCAATTGATGAGCAACGGGATGACAGTGACAGTGACAAATTTTCAGAAAATCTGTGTACCTATCTACATTCCCACCAGCACAGTGCTGGAGTTCCTTCTCCTTCCCTTTTTCCTCCTCTTCTTCCTCATCTTCATCACGTTCATTGCTCCCAATCATTTGGATGCAGCCATTTGGTAGGTGCCAGAGGACAGCTGGTCGTGGTTTGATTGGCATTTTGCTGAGACTGGGTAATGGTGAGCCTGTGTTACTACCCTGACTTCCCGGACCATTTCTGGAATTGCCGGCCATCACCCCTCAGCTCCCCCACTTCTGTCACTGCGAGCAGCAAAGACCTTGGTGGTTGTGTTATTTCACTGAAGGATTTTGGCCCGGTGCCGTTTCAATTTCCAGTTGCATTTATTTCTGTAATACCTGAAGGTTTTGAATGGCTCATTTCCCGAGGGAAAGAGACACAGGCTAACACAGTCAGGTCAGGGGAATCATAAATACAGAGACCGATTTCCCTTCACGCTTTCTTTCCTGCTGCCATTCTTAGCTGATTCTTAGCTGCCTTGAGCCTTTCTTTTTTCCTACACAGTTCATTCATCTCCCTCTGCCTTCAGTTGCCTTCCTCATCGCTCAGTCTTTGAAGTCTCCCCCCCTGAATGGAGTCTGGAGTCAGTTTCCTCTGAGACTTGAGCAGGCCAGCAGGGGGGAATCAGCAGGTGATTTAAAAGTTAGCTGACTGGGGTTGGAGCAATAGTATACCAGGTAGGGTGTTTGCCTTGCACTCGGCTGACCCGGGTTCGATTCCCAGCATCCCACATGCTCCCCTGAGCACCGCCAGGAGTAATTCCTGAGCACATGAGCCAGGAGTAACCCCTATGCATCGCTGGGTGTGACCCAATCCCCCCAAAAAAACCCCAAAGCCCCCCAAAAAGTCTGCTGACTTCCAACTGGTAACTTACATCTTGGGGAACTCCAAGTGCTGGCTCTATGTTACCGGCTATCTGCCTAGGATGGGAATTCTTTGCTTGCCTACCAATATTCATCTTTGCAGGGGATCAGGTGGGTTACACCAACGGTCATACCAGAGGTTACTCCTGGCTCCGGGCTCAGGGACCATTCCTGGAGGTGTTTGGAGGGGACCGCATGCGTTAGAGAGCAATCTGCGGTCTGCTGTGACCAGGCAAGTGTATTAACCCTGGTATTACCCCTCTGGCCATCAATTTGGATTGTAATAACAAAACTAGCTGCTTAAGAGGGTGGATGGAGCCTGCTTGTTTACCTCTTTTCTCTAAATCCCATTAGAATGAAGGGATATGAAAATTGAGTACATCAATTCCTTTCATTTTCCTAGCATTTTACTTTCACAACAAATCTGAGAGATAGGTGGCAATATCAGAATTTCCGGTAAAGAAGTTAAGTCTCCAAGAGACCGAAGAGCTTGCACAAGGCAAAGCATTTAGCATCTCATCCCAGGAGTTCCCACTCTGTCTCCTCCACCTTAGCTTTCCTGTGTTACTGGGTTAGGTGAGCGTGGGTTAGTGTGTTAAGCGAGTCTAATCATCTAATCAGGCAGGGCTGACTTCTTCATGCTTGAATGAGAAAACCACTTTATCCCTAATTCAAAATCCAAAGGTTGGTTTCTACTTGTGCTGGATCCCAATTTATCGAGTAGGCTATGCCGGACCTCACGGCCCCTCCTGTCACACAGGCTTTCTCTAGACACCAGCACTGTTGGTGGCACATGGGGGGCGGGGGGAGCTGGGAGCTGGTCTGTTGGTTTCTCAGGCAGCTTGCATTACATGTACGATGGTGATGCTTTCTGTGGTTTTGCTTGGGCCACTGAAATATTCCAACCTGATGTGGAATTTAAGAAAATGTTTCAGTTTATTGGTGACCAGTTGACATCTCTGATGTTTTAGGGGAAAGCCAGTGAAACACCCAGTTAATTTCTTTCTTTTTTCGGTTTTTTTTTTTTTTTTTTTTTTTTTTAGGGATGTGTGACCAGCACACTAGTAATAATCAAGGTTTACTCCTGGTTCTGCACTCAGGAATTATTCATGGTAGTGCTCAAGGGACCATACGGGGCACCAGATTTCCAACTTGTGTCAGCTGCTTGCAAGGCAAGCTTTACCCGCTGTACTATCACTCCGGCCCCAACACCCAGTTTCTAAGGGGTAGGCAGGAACAAGTGTGACAGGTGTCTATGTGGACTTTGGCTCTGATCAACATCACTTGTGAGCCATGGTTTCTGAGCCTCCTAAGAAATCGAACACAGGTTGGCCTCACGAAAGGCGAAAGCCCAACCGCTGTGCTATCGCTCCAGCCCATGCCCGAGTAATTTTCACTTTTTTTTTGCTTTGGTCTGATTAAGTTTACTCAAAAAAATGCCCTCAGATTTCATCTAAGTGCTCACAAATGGTGGAATCATCATCTTTCTCCAGTCCCAATATTTAGTATTTTTTACAAGTGCCCAGAGGATGCACCTACTGCTTTGAGACATTCTAGGACCATCTGAAGCCACCTAGTGCCCATGCACTGCCAGGCAGGGCATTGGGCTACTGCTAGCATTTTCTATCTTTATGGGCACCCAAAGATTTGCAGACAATTTTGAGGTACAACCTCTTGTGCAAAGTGGATTAAGCCATAGGTACCAATGATGCCATCGAGGGAGAAGCAGAAGGATGCCAAGGCCCAGTGGAGAAAACCTGATATATGGGATCCCACAACAGAAAGAGTGCTTGAAGGTCCATAGGGATCATTTTGGTACTCATCCTAAAATCATGTATCTCAGCTAAATGCAGAAGTGAGCAGGCGTGCGAGATCTGGGTCAGGTCTCTGGCTTCTGGCTGGGGTTACTTTTCCAAGTTTGAGTGGAGTTAGGGAAGAGTGTGGTGAGGCTGCCAGGCCCCACCCCTCAGCCCCTCGAGGATGACATAATACCAGTGGAGACCCGCTATGTGACTGGATCATGCTAAGCAAGGCGAGAGGATTCCTGCCATGGACTCCTCAGTCCATCACCGCAGTGTCATACCTTTTATTTGTTTATGTATTTAAAATTTTTTTTTTCAATATTGGGGATCAAGCTTAGGTCTTATTCATGCGAGGTGTGTGCTCTGTCACCAAGACACATCCATAGTCCCTGAAATGTGTTTAAATCAATACAAAGGAAGACTCAGTAAAGATTTATTACCTAGGGGCTGGAAAATAGTACAGTGGGTAGGGTGCTTGCCTTGCATGCGGTTGAGCCAGGTTTGATCCCTGACATCACGTATGGTTCCCTGAGACCCACCAAGAGTAATTCCTGAGTGCAGAGCCTGGAGTAACTCCTGACATTGCTAGGTGGATGGCAAAAAAAAAATTAATAATCTCTACCTAGGGCTAGAGAGACAGCACAGTGGGTGAGACACTTGCCTTGCATGCAGCTGACTCTAGGTTTGACTTCCAGCATTGCATATAGTTTCCTGAGTCCCTTCAGGAGTAAGCCGGAGTATAGCTGGGTCTGGATCCCCCCAAACAAAGCAAAGTGAAACAAAAATCCAGCCAACACAACACAACCGAAAACAAAACAAAAAGATCTCTACCCTTGAAGGTGGGGGGAGGCTGGGATTGGAAGTATGGGAGGGACAGAGTGTCGTGTTAATAGAACTGGACATATGAAGATGGAGAATGATTTGTTGGCAGGGATCAACTCAATCCAAGTCATGGCGGAAAAAGGGGATGAACAAAACGGTTTCTGCTCTTAGGAGGCATGATGAGCTGCCTTCCCCAGAACCCCCCAGCAGGGGTGCGACTGAATGGAAGAAGAGGGAGGCTAGAGGAACTGGGGGTGTGGGCTGAGACTCTGAGTATGGCTCTAAAAGTCACTGTTTAGAGGTATCAGCTAGGTAACAAGTCAATGGTAGCATGAATCTTGAACCCAGACATGAAAGAGTGAAAAAAAGGTTGAATGGGTTGGGGGTGATGGCGTGCTAAGAAAGGAAAGGGGGTCCAGACACAATCAAAGCAGAATACATTAGGGAAAAATAAGGGGCCTTTATGGCCAGTGTGGAATCTGGCCCAGAATAAGGCGGGACTTTATACCATCATCCTACCTGTAGAGCAACTGAAGCCCCAGGGGAAAACTATTCTGTGACGAACATCTAGATAGATAGACACAAGGGAGCCTTTGTATAAAATCCTCTCAGACAGGCTCTGAAGGGATGGCTCACAGGGATACGATGTGTACTTTGCATGTGGGGGCCAACATGGTCCCCAGCACCACACGATACCCACAACCCCAACATTCTCCTGTACAGTAACTATAAACCATGCTTTTATTTTCAAATTTTAGTGAGCATTAAGAGTAACCCAAGGCACTTCTTAGAAATAAAGAGTCCCTGGGCAATTCTCCACTCAAAACTAGTAGGTTTGGGATAGGTCAAGAATTTGCATTTTTAACAGCTTCCCAAATATATCTTGTGTGTATGTGCTGTGTGTGTGTGTGTGTGTGTGTGTGTGTGTGTGTTTGTGTATGGGTAGTGACAGGTGCTGGGGATCAAACCCAGGCTCTCCTGTGTGCAAAACAAGTCCCCTACTTCTAAACCACATTCTTAGCTCCTCCTGGAATTTCTGATGCAGGCAATCCCGTTGGCTACTGTTTGAGAAATACTGGTTCATCCAAACATTGAAGTGAAGAAAGGAAGAAGTGAGCCCACGAGAAGTTTTACTTCCTTTTTAAAAGTATGCTAAGTGAGTATTAGTTCTAGACAGAATTTGGCATCCAAAGTAATTCGCAAATGTGTTCCGGAAATTAGTCACTACCCTTGGAAATAGGCTGACCTCGCTGAGAGGAAATAATTGCTTGCACTCCAAGGTTTATTTAATTTTTTTCAGTGCACGTTTATTAGCAATAATTTTCTTAATTCTATAATTGGGCGCATGAGTAGGGCTCACCCACAGCACTGGATAAAAAGCTCAGCAGAGACTAAGAGGGAATCCAGGTCTTTTTTGTAAACAGGATGTTGCCTCTCCATGGTTCTCCAAGACCCTTCCTAAGTAAAACCTTCGTTACCTCAGGAACACCTACCACTTGAGATGAATAGATGGTCCTCAGGTCCTAGTTCTCTCTTGTTCATTGGCCGTAAGTTTCCTTTCTGGCTTAAATGAATGACTCTGTACCCGAGAGAGCTTCATGAAGGAGCGACTCCTCTGGACAAGGGATGGGTCCAAGATGGTGGGTGTGGTCTAGTGCTCTGTCATGGGGCATAGAAGGGAGCAGGCAGGACTTCCTGGAGTCTTGAAAACGGAGCAGGGACAGAGGTTAGGAGAGTGGGGTGAGGTATTATGAACCTCTGTAGCTTTCTTATGCTTGATCTTGGACATTCCTTATAACCCCACTTCAAAACAAATAATAACGTATTGTGTGGGTAGCATGGGTAAGAGGGTGTTGGGTAGATAGGAGAGTTTGGAGAGTTCTCCGTATCACTGTATCACTGTCATCCCGTTGCTCATCCATTTGCTCGAGCGGGCACCAGTAACGTCTCCATTGTGAGACTTGTGGCTACTGTTTCTGGCATATCGAGAGTTCTATGGGGATGAGATTCCTTTTACTTTTATTGATTTTTATCTGGTGGGGTCTCCCAGGCGATACTCAAGGCCCCAGTGATACTTGGCTGGACTATACAGGCTGGGTGGGTCAGTGCTTAAGCCCAGTAATGCAGGGCTGCATCAGGTTAGAGCCGACGGGGTTCAGGGGCCAGCTCGGGGGCAGGGGATTGACCTCCACATGCCAGGCATGTGCTCCAGTCCTTTGTATTTTCTCCCTGGCACTGGGTTGAAATTCCTGCTGAGGTAGGGAGAATGGGCTGGCCTCCCGGAAGTCTGGTGTGAGGGAAGTGTGGTCAGGCTGACGTAGGCAACGGCAGATGTTCAGGAGACGTTAGAAAATGGAAACGCCTCTTGCAAGTGCTGCGACTCTCATTCTCACTGTCATTGCCCTTGGGAGCATTCCATCTTCCCCGTTTGCCTAACTGACATGTTGGAGACCTTCTCCTCTGGACAGTGACCACTTAGCCCAGGAGTCGGAGATGTGCCAGATGGGGGTGGAATGGTGTGTGTGTGTGTGTGTGTGTGTATGTGTGGAGGGGGGTCTCCCTGCTAACATCCTCAGGAAAAAAGAGCATGAAAGTTTTGGGTACCCTGAAGTGAACTTCTGTGGGTGACACTAGCTTAAAGGAATAACAAGGCAAGGGAACGATCCTGTGACTGACGCTAGGATTGATGGAGGCAGAAGGACAGACCCAGGGGAGTCAGCTGCTTAGAGGAAGGAAGTACAATGTCGCATTCCATCCTGATATCACCTGCACCCCAGCTTGAGGCGCGCCATTTCTCTTTCTTTACTTTGTGCATCTCTCTCACATGTACCCTAAATAAAACTATTTATTTCACTTAAAAAAAAAAAGAAGGAAATACAATGAACCCATGGAGGGTGGAGGGGGCAACAGGAACAGGAAGTGCTATTGGGATTCCTGCTCTCCAAGGGTCACCTCTGAGGCACTTCCGCTTCCAAGCTTCCAAGCGTCTGATTCAGAACAGAACAACTCACATTACTCAACGGTGAGTAGCCCCAGATGTCCCGGCTCTGCAGCTAAACCCTATGCAGCATTTCTAGTTCGAGGATGTGCTAACTATAGCCAAGGATAGACGGTTTCAAGTGGGGAGTCGGAGAGAGACTAAGGGAGCTCAGGCTCTTGTCTTGCATATGGCCTCAATCCCTGGCATTGCATATGGTCCCTTAAGCACTGGCATGAGTTGACTCGGAGCACAGTGCAGGAGTGACGCCGAGCATAGCTGGGTGTGGCCCTCACAAACAGGAGATACTGTTACATTCTGTTCCCCTGCAGGGCTATTTCGTGGCACCTGGAAGCCCTCCCCACCCCAGGTCTTCTGGCTGTCATTGATGTCATGTCTGTCAATCAGTGCCAGTGTATTACATGCTTTTAAGTAAGAAGATGACTGGTGGCATTGGCTGGAAGTGGGAGCAGGGAGGAGAGACTCTGGCTGCATGCCACATGCCAATGGGTGGGAGGGGGAAGGATGGCACCTTCCCTCCTGAAGCCTGGAGAACTCAGGCCCCAAGGAGACAGATGAGTAGGAAGAGGGCAGTGCTGCCCAAGGAAGGAACCCAGGGCCTCACCCATGTAAGGGAAACCTTCTACCATTGAGCCACATCCCTGACAATGACCAGAATGTTTTTTTTTTTTTTTTTTTTTGCTTTTTGGGTCACACCCGGCGATGCACAGGGATTACTCCTGGCTCATGCACTCAGGTATTAACTCCTGGCGGTGCTCAGGGGACCATATGGGATGCTGGGAATCGAACCCAGGTTGGCCGCGAGCAAGGCAAACGCCCTACCCACTGTGCTATTACTCCAGCCCCTGTTGTTGTTGTTGTTGTTCTGGGCTACATCAAGTGGTGTTCAGAGGACCGTGCAGTGACACGGATTGAACCCAGGTCTCTTGCATGCAAAACGTGCACTCGGCTTGTTGAGCCATTTCTCCAGTTATGACCAGGATATTGACTGCCGAGATGGCATGGCTGTGACTTGCACAGTCTTCCTCAGACGCGCCCCTAGCTGGTCTAGAGAGGAAGTTGAGGCAGTGGTATCTGCCTCAGAATTCTACCCAGTGAGCTTGGAGATTTGCTGGAAGACTCATCTTCCACTGCTCATCTGGATTAGGGGATGGGAGATGCCACACCAGTTTCCACAGAGGTGTCAGGACTAAGAACAATCAGGTCAACACACAGAAGCCTCAGCTTTGGCTCAGCTTTGCCTAGTGGCCACTTCTAGGATTCAATCTCCCTTTCCTTATTTACTTCCAGGTCATAAGCATAGTAGCACCACTGGGTCGGCACCATTGAAGTTCCCTCCATGAGGAGTGGCATGTATCAAGGCCAATCAGAGCTGGAGAGGGGAGGAACAGAAAACGAGTCTCCAGCTTATGTGCTGGGATGATGAGGGATAGGTAGCAAGACAGAAAGGGAACCGGACCTAAGGGCACTGCTCTCTCCAGTCCTGACAGACACATCAAAAGATGAGACGCCTCAGTGGTCAGGGCAGGGACTGGAAAACACAAGCAGTCCCAGTAAAGAATGTCCATGCTTGGGGCTGGAGCGATAGCACAGCGGGTAGGGCGTTTGCCTTGTACGAAGCCGACCCGGGTTCAATTCCCAGCATCCCATATGGTCCCCTGAGCACCGCCGGGGGTAATTCCTGAGTGTAGAGCTAGGAGTGACCCCTGTGCATTGCCGGGTGTGACCCACAAAGGAAAAAAAAAAAAAGAATGTCCATGCCATGAGCTGTCACCAGTTCAGGGATTCAGTGCGAGGAGTCTGGAAAGCAAGATGGAGAAGACTTGTCTCCGCTCTGCTCTGCCTGGGCTCTCTTAAAGGAGAGGCTAGATTGAAGGCTGGGATGAAAGACCATTCTCTCCTCTGCTTTGTTGTTGGACTTTAGCCCTGGGTGATGATGATGATGATGATGATGATGATGATGATGATGATGATGACGATGAGAGAGAGAGGGAGAGAGGGAGACAGAAGAGGGAGAGAGGGAGAGAGAGGGGGAGGGAGAAGGAGAAAGATGGAGAGAGAGAGGGAAAGAGAGAAGGAGAGAGGGACAGAGAGAGGGAGAGAGAGGGAGAGAGAAGGAGAAAGAGGGAGAGAGAAGGGTAGAAAGAGGGAGAGAGGGAGGGAAAGAGGTATAGAGAGAGGGAGAGAGGGAGGGAGAGAGAGGGAGAGAGAAGGAGAGAGAGGGATAGAGAGAGGGAGAGAGGGAGGGAGAGAGAGGGAGAGAGAAGGAGAGAGAGGGATAGAGAGAGGGAGAGAGGAAAGGAATCTTGAGGGATAAAGAAGGAAGCTGATGGCCTCTTCTGGTTTGTTTTTTGGGGCCACACCCAGCAGTGCTTAGGACTTAACCCTGGCAGGGCTTGGTGGAACAAACTGTGCTGGGAATTGAACCCAGGTTGGCTGCGTGCCATGCAAGTGCCCTACCGGCTGCACTACTGCTCCAGCCCCCTGATGCCAGCATCTACTGGAGAAGTCTCCTGAGACATAGATGCCACTACTTTCTAAAATTAATTTTTATTAAAAACACCATGATTTACAAAGTTGTCCATTATACAGTTGTTTCAAGCATTTATGTCCTAACACCGCCAGTGTGACCAATATCCAATATCCACCAATATCCCCAGTTTCCCTCCCAATCCCAATCCTTAGACACAAAACAAATTTACTTTATATTGCTTATTCCAATGAAACTCAAGAAATGGCAAATGGAATGATCAGAAAATAAATCAGTAAGAGCCCATGTGTGATTACTATATGATTTTGACCTATGTAAATTAGAAAATTAGAACCACTTAGTGTAATATAATAAAGTGCTTATTCTCATTTATGTATATAAGCTTTCAACTCTGGAATCTAAAGTATATTACATTAAATTTTATTTTATACTCGGATCTCATTATGATAACAATCGTATTTCACCTGTCATTAATAAGACTTTAAAACCAATTCTATATTAATATATAGGAATTTACATGGAATAGGTAAAACCTACATATGTAAAAATTCCCCCTACACTTTATATAAACACTGTGGTTTACAAAGTTGTTCATGATGATTTATTACAGGCATTCAATATTCCAACACCAATCCCAACACCATTATACCTTCCCTCCACCATTGTCTCTAATTTTCCCAGCTGCCCCTTAAGCCTGCTCCCATAGCAAGTCCTCAATAATTTATTTCATATTGTTTTCTACCAATAATTTTTCTAACAAAATGATTAAAATAAAAGTTTTCTTAGAAGAAAATTAGTGTAACTTGTTGTATCTCTTCATAGAGAATTAAATCCTTATACGAGAGATTAAGATGTTGTTACAAGGCGTCTGTGCTTATGTTCTAAGATGCGATGCCTTCTACATTACATCCCATCCCAAAATACCACTTTAAAAGTGATATTTTCAAAGTGATGAAGAAACACAAGGCCATTAAAAATTTTAATTCATTAATTTGGAGTTCAGACGGAGTCGTTACAGTCACGTTCAAGTTCATGGTAAGTTCATGGTAAGTAAATACACCCTCTACAATGGCAGTATCCTAGACTGTCCACCACTGTCCCCCTGCAACCTCCAATCTGACCCACCATCCCATCATTATCCCCTCCTGCCCCTGAGGTGAGTATTCTGGGCTACACCCAGAGTGCTCAGGGCTCACTCTTGTCTCTGTCCTCAGGAGTCACTCCTGGAAGGGCTCAGGGGACCAGAAGTGGTGCCTGGAATTGAACCTGGGTTGGCCATGTGCAAGGCAAGAGTCTGCCCATTGTACTACCGCTCTGACCTTCAAACAAAATGTAAAGTGCCTTTGTGTCCTTGGCTGTGATTGTTCCATGGCTCTTGTTGCAAGCTGCCTCCTTGCTCTTTATTGCCCCAAGATGCTCCCTCTGGGACTCGGGCTTCAGGTTGAGACATCAGGACCAGATGCAAATGAGGCTCCTGGGTGAAGTTCCTCAAACTCTTGTCCTTGGGTTTGATGGCCATAGACTCAGGCGGCTTACTATCTCCTCCTGGTGACTGGATCTGGGGCAGCTACAAGATAGTCCACGAAGGGTGGGGGGCAGGAGGCACCCAGCAGGGCTGGCCCCGAGCAAATTGGAAACCAAGCAGGATGCTAAGCCCTTTGTCAGAGCTCAGGGGCACTTTCCGGATTTTCCCTGACTCTTGACTCCGCCCGCTGAGCAGTTGGTTTGACTCTCTGAATTATTCTCCCTTGACCTTGAGATGTGGGCTCTGAGTAATGCCAGGAAGCCGAAGGGGGGAGGGAGACTGTGGATGCTTCGCATTGGGATCAGGGCTCTGAGTTCTAGGTTTAGTTGTTCATCAAGGAACGGCGGCAGCTTCCGGCACACAGACTGGTGATCACATGACATAGTTTTGGGGTGTGTGTGTGTGTGTGTGGCGGGGGGCGGGGGGCTTAGAAAAAAGATGAAGTGGGGGCCACAGGCCTTGGTTTGCATGACTCAGGCAGAGTGGAGAGGAGGTAAGTGAGAGGCTCTCTCATAGGGCAAAAATTGAATATCTATTTTACCCTGTAGAGTTTGATCAAATCAGCCAAAACTTTATGCTTGTTTTTAACCTTAAGCCTAATTCAGAATGTGTGACTCCTTGTTCCCAGGGAACACAATGAAGGAGTTCTTAGAAGGCTTTCTTCTGAGCTATGAGAATATTTTGTTTTTTTTTAATTTTTTTTTTTATTTTTTGCTTTTTGGGTCTCACCTGGCGATGCACAGGGGTTACTCCTGGCTTTGCACTCAGGAGTTACTCCTGGCGGTGCTCAGGGGACCATATGGGATGCTGGGGATCGAACCCGGGTCGGCCGAGTGCAAGGCAAACGCCCTACCCGCTGTGCTATCGCTCCAGCCCCCAGCTATGAGAATATTTTGATGTTTTCCTTACAGCTTGTATGTCACAGATTTCCCAAATTGGATGAAGGCAATCTACATTTACAAGTGAGATGATCAGTCAGCCTGCAGCATGAAAGCAAAAGGACTAAAAGCTATGTAAAGAAGAAGGCTAAAGATCAGAGCCGATTATTTACTTATTTATTTATTACGGAGCTGGCGTGAGAGCGCAGAGGCTGAGGCATTTGCCTGGCATGTGGCTGGCCCACGTTGGATTCCTCTGTCCCTCTCGGAGAGCCCGGCAAGTTACGGAGAGTACCTTGCCCACACGGCAGAGCCTGGCAAGCTACCTGTGGCATGTTCAATATGCCAAAAACAGTAACAAAAAGTCTCACAATGTGGATGTTACTGGTGCCCGCTCGAGCAAATCGATGAACAACAGGACAACAGTGCTACAGTGCTATTTATTATGGAATCACTGTGAGATATTCAGTTACACAGTTGTTCATGGTTGGGTTTCAGTCATAAAATGTTCCAATACATTTCAATGTCCCTTCCCCAGTGTACATTTCCCACCACCAATACCCCCAGTTTCTCTCCTGTCCACTTCTCCTTAGTTGGCCTCTATGGCAAACACTTTTCTTCTCTCTCTCTCTCTCTCTCTCTCTCTCTCTCTCTCTCTGTCTGTCTCTTTCTCTCTCTCCCTCCCCATTTCCTTTTGGGCATTATGGTTTGCAGTGTAGGTATTGAAAGGTCAGGTATATTGTTTTATGTTCTTTCAGTACTCAGTTCTTGTCCAGAGTGAGCATTTCCAAGTATCATTGTCATCAGAGTTCCCTTTCAGAGTTAATTTAGTAAGAGTGGTTGGATATTAAATTTTCCCCAGCTTCATTCTAGAATAGACTGTCATACAATTATGTTTATGTTGGACATATCTTTTAATATGTACAAATATCTAAAGTACTTGTGTCTTGGAATTTTGACTTTCGGCTTCTTTAAGGAGCCCCAACCAAGCCAATCCACTCAGGGTTTTCCCAAGGCCTGCTGCTAGAACTGGACTGCATGAGGTTGATCTTCAGCCTTGGGTTCTTCCTCTTATCCCATCCAGGGGGAGATTCCAAGGGCTGCAGCTCTCAGAGTCATGGTGAAATAAAGCTTCAAGAGGGATGAATAAAGCTCCATCTGCTGTAAGCAATTATCATTGACTTGACACAGATCTGGCTTCAGATTTAGCAATGACTCTCCCCAAAGCTGGACCAGCAGGTTCCTGGCTGGTCAGTGGTGAGTGCCAGGGGCCAGGGGAAGCTAAACAGGGACAGAGCTTTGGAGCAGAGCCCCCAAGGAGACCAGAAGCTGTTCAGATAGCCGGTCACCAGGAGGCTCTCATAAAGCAAATATCAACTCGTCTGTGAGTAGATTCTTGGGGGAAACCATGCGTAAAATGAGCACACAGCCCCCAGTGTTTGGGTCTCACCGTTTACTTAGTTTACAGTGTCAGTACATAGTTTTAGGTCCCTTGATGTCCTGTGCCTGAAGTCCGGGTGTTTCTCCTCCCTGTGAATGATGTCCCATGCCCTGTTCCATGCCGGTCCTGCCCATGCTGGCCAGTGCTCTTGGTGGCTTGCTGGACTGTCTGATACTCTGTGGCCTGCTTCTCCTCAGGGGTGCTCATGGCTCTTTGCCCTGCTGCTCTGTCTTTGATCTCCCTTGGTGCACACATCTATTACGCACTGTTGTTCTTGAAGTCCACCCGGGGCACAGGCATGGGGGCGGAGGAGAGTTTGTTCCGTGTTCTCTTTTATTCCCTCGTTGTTTCTACCCTGAGCCGTTCCACAGCTTGAATGGTTTCCCTCCACGTGTGACTCACTCACTCACTTGGGGAGGGTGGGGAGAGTTTGGAGCACATTCGGTGATGCTCAGGGCTGACTCTGGGCTCTGTGCTTGGGGCTTACAAGGAGTTGTGGTCCTTGGGGATCATATGTGGTGCTGGGGATCAGATCAGGGTTGGCTGTGCTCCAGCCAAGCACCTTCATTCCTGATTTGCTGGTGCCTTTCCCCACCCCCTCCATTTCCACTGAAACTCCTCTGGAGACACTTCTGTCCCTTTCAACACACCTGTGAATTAAATTATTTCCTTTATCTTCCCAATAATCTTTTATTCAACATGCCAGCCAAAGGGTTGTCAGCTTGACTATTTTTCACAGATTTCCTTTTAGGAAAGCTTAGCAAGGGGGAGCCGATACCAGCCTATTTTACGAAAACAGCGTCTTATCCACAGAAGCAAGCATTGATGCCATCGGTCTACACAGTGATTTTTTTTTTTTTGGGGGTCACACCTGGCGATGCACAGGGGTTACTCCTGGCTCTGCACTCAGGAATTACTCCTGGCAGTGCTCACAGGACCATATGGGATGCTGGGAATTGAACCCGGGTAGGCTGCATGCAAGGAAGATGCCCTACCCGCTGTGCTATCGCTCCTGCCCCACAGTGAGTTTTTTCAGGAAGAATCTTTCCCATAAAGGAAGACCATATACTGCCTCTTAAGTTTGTTGATTGGACCTTATAAGAAGGCTTTTGTTTTATTTAGAAAATAAATCAAGCCCTGGGAAAACGGAAAGTGATCTGAGAAGGAAAGGGAAAAATAGGGTAGAGAGAGAACAGAGTTCTCAAGTGAGATTTTAAGTAAAATACAGTATCTATGATATCTGGGCTACTGGGTTTTGTCCCTTGAAGCCTCTTGGGTATAAACTGCAATCACTGAAACACCTTTTGGCCAAATTTTTGGGGACAGTTTTGTTGCGTGAATATTCATGCGGTCGGAGGCGCTGAGATAAGGCACTTGAAGAAATGTCTTGATTGGAGGACTAAGGCTCTCTCTGGCTCTTAGCAAAGGCAGAGGGCCTCGTGGATCTCCTTCTATTGAACATGGTAGCTCTAAAGGGCGCAATACAGTGACATCACCAAAGGCATCAAAAGATGTTACAGGAAGAACATTGAGGCAGCATTATTTCCTTGTATCTGCAGGCCAGTAATCTAGGCCTCCCGAAAGAAGATACAAAACCAAAACTGAAACCTTCCTTGGGCTAAAAGCACTTGGATTTACATCCCAAAGACAAAACTGCCCCCCCCACCTGAAATCTACATCCCAAAGACTAGGCTGGGCCAGAGCCTACAATTTACAGTATCAAAGGTCAGGCCTGGCTAACACCATCTGCATGTCAAAGACCAGCCAGGCTTCTGTGAGAGAAGGAAAAACTGCCTCTTTCAATATACTGAAATTATTTCCTGAAGGCAGCTTGAAGGGGGGAAATGTTCTTGTCTGTCGTACAGTCTACGTGGGCTTGCCCTGGTAGCTCAGTCCATCCCCAAAACAGTTTGATTATTTATTTTGCTTTTTGGACCACACCTGACTGTGCTCAAGGGGTTCTCCTGGCTCTGCACTCAAGAATTACTCCCGGCAGTGCACGGGGAGCCATATGGGATGCTGGGGATTGAATCCAGCTCGGTCGTCTGCAAGACAAGTGCCCCATCCACTGTCTCCAGTCTGGGAACAATTTGGGTGTAACTTTCTTCCCTTTTGGTGTTGCCCCTGTGAGGAGAAATATGCACCAGACCCCAGCCCACTTGGCCTGGTTAAGAGCGAACAAGAACTTGAAAAATGACTCCAGACCTGCAAGAAGGTGGGATGGAAGTTTGTCAGGGCTAACCTTGGGGGGAGGGGCTGGAGCGATAGCAGAGTGGGTAGGGAGTTTGCCTTGCACACAACTGACCCGGGTTTGATTCCTCTGCCCCTCTCAGAGAGCCCAGCAAGCTACCGAGAGTATCTTGCCCGCACGGCAGAGCCTGGCAAGCTACCTGTGGTGTATTTGTTATGCCAAAAATAGTAATAAGTCTCACAATGGAGACATTACTCGTGCCCACTGGAGCAAATCAATGAGCAACGGGATGACAGTGACAGTGACAACCTTGGGGGTACTTCTCCAAGTGATTGTTGGGGGTCAGCTGTACTTGACTTTTTTATTAAGTGAGTAAAAACTCAGAAAGACGACAACAACATCAGGGCTGGGGCAGCCCCCAGAGAGCAGGGAGAAGCTCTAGATTTGAGTGAGAGGAAGAGCTTGGCCTGGTCTGTGAATCAGGTGAAACCGATTCCCTCAATTGAACTTTGTTGAGCAGCTCCGGTGAGAGGCATGCACCCGGGGTCCAGCCATTTCTGCGACAGGCATGCACACTTGCTTCCTGAGCTAAGAACCCTGCACGTGGGGCTATAGGTATTTGATTTTTTTTCTTTTGGCAAAATTCACATAATGTTAAAATTGCCATTTTAATAACTTCTATGCTTATGTGATAAAGGCGTTACACAGATTCCCATGGTAGTGCATGAGCTTCCTAGAGTATTTCTCCTTTTGATTTTTAGTCACACCTGCCTGCATTCAGGGCTGATTCCTGGCTCTGTGCTAAAGGGTCACTCCTGGTGGTAGCCAAGTTCTTGTAAGATGGGTAGCGATCCCCTTCCTCTTTGTCGCTCTAATGTGTGTCTTTGACGCTCAGACTGCTTGGCTTACATACACATGAGCTTTCTCACCTTGTGACCTGGAGAGCAGATTCACAGGTGATACCATAATGGGGACGGGAGCAGGGAATCAGGAAAGCACCAGAAGGTCAACTCAGCCTCCTTGATGAGCCTCTGTCTTGTGGAGGTGTTTTCTGGGTCTGATAAGAGAACTGAAATTTCAACAATGTGGACAGGATCCCCAAGACCAGTGCAGGCCTAGCAATTTAAAAATTAAACATTTTAACTTAAGGTTATGAATGTTTGTTACAATAGTGTTAAGGTATATGGTTTTAATGCTCAAAGTGATGCACTCAGTTACCATGAAGTGCTCACAGCCCTCCACCTCTGTCCCGTTATCATTACTGGTCTGTTCTTCCTGTGTGTTCCCACCCGACCCCAATCTACACTCACCACCTTCTGCTTAAGGCCAGCGGTTGTCAATGTTTGATACTGTCTGGCATCTTGTTTTGTGTCTCTGTATTCTGTAAAGAATGAAGATCATCCATTATTTGCTCTTCTCCCTCTGACTTAGTTCACTTCACATGTTCCCTCCAGTTCCACCCAAGTCGCAGCCAACAGCAAGATTCCATTTTTCTACAGCCGCATAGTATTTCACCTTGTGTCTATGCCATAGTTTATTCATCTGGCCACCTGTGATTGGTCATTTGGATTCTTTCCTGGTCATTGTACTCAGTGTGTTCATAAAGAGATGTGCATAGATCTTTTTGATTAAGTATTTTTGTGTTTTTGGTGGGGTGTAAATGCCAAGTAGTTACCAGGGTGTGCTTGTATATTAGGATTCTCCTGAGAAACAGAAATAAAAAGATTTATAGTGTCTTTCTATAAATATTCTGTTGTGAACATAGTATACATATATATGCAGCCTATTTTTTTAATACCCTATTGGTACATATTCAGTGAAGAAGAGCACTGTCATCCTGTTGTTCATTGATTTGCTCGAGCAGGCACCAGTCAGGTCTCCATTGTGAGACTTGTTGTTACTGTTTTTGGCATATCAAATATGCCACCAGTAGCTTGCCAGCTCTGCCCGGTGGGCAGGATACTCTTGGTAACTTGCCGGGCTCTCCGAGAGGGACGGAGGAATCAAACCTGGGTCAGCTGTGTCCAAGGCAAATGCCCTACCTGCTGTGCTATTGCTCCAGTACATTGGTACATATAGAATGTATAAAATTGTTATATAGTCAATATAATTCATATTATATGTGTATGTATGTATAAATGCTAAGGGATTTACCCGCACAATTGTGGAGTTTGAAATGAGGCCACCACCCTCCACTCCCAATCTATAGTCAGCAAATTGGAGTCTCAGAAATCTGGATGTTGTAATTTGTTTCTGAAGACAGGACAAGCCCAGTTGAAGGAAGTAAGGGCGAGGAGGTCCCACTTACTCCATCTTCTTGTTCTCTTCAGGCCATCCGTGGACTGGAGGAGATCTCAAAAGAGAGGCCCACCCAGTCTACCTCTGTGTGTGTATATGTGTGTGTGTGTGTGTGTGTGTGTGTGTGAGAATCTTGTCTACACACTCAGAATAATGGCATCTCTTCACTAGTGGTCAAATGAGCATGTGAAACGAGCTGCCATATTGGTGTGGTCACTGAGAGTTTCCAAGTTGACTTTGGGGACACGTGGACAAAGTCCTCACCAGTGGAGGCTCAGGCAAACTACTGAACACCAAAAGATTGCAGTTCACCAAGTCTCTGTTTCCTCTTGTAAGTAGAGATATGAAGTCTGTCATTGGCTAGAGAAAGGCGTACGTCAACTAACATATGTAAAGTACTAAGAACTGTATGTGGTGAGTTTTAAATGTAACATATATTGGTTGCAGTTTTAACATTCCAGAAAGCTAGGCTTTTATTTTGATATGCATCAGACAAGCAACACAGTTGGCAGGATTTCAAGATTCTGTTTACTTAGGATGAAGCCAAATACAAACCAGTGCATTGGTTTCGACATGAATATTAAACACTAGTACTGGAAGTATGTGGAAATGCTAAATACAGTAACAGTGGAGAATACATGACAAAGCTTGGGGAACAGGATGGGAGAGAAAAAAAATCAAGCAATAACTAGGAAGACCAAACAACACCAGTGAGGTTTCCCCAGGGGGTTCCCTGCTAAGGCCCTCCTGGGACAGAGAACAGTCAATGCGAGGACCAAGACAACCCCCAACGAACCAGAACATTTGGTTCACGGAGGTATAATGATGGCTTGATAATGATCGCACCAAAACTTCCTCAGCTCCAACCTCAAGTGGAGCTGGTGATAGAATGGGCCCTTGGTCCTGATCCATTGCTCATGTATTTAAGCAGGCTTTTTTGAGTCCCTCCATCTCTGTGCATCAGTTGGGCAGAAGAAGTGGTTGCAAAGAGATCTCTAGATCCCTTCCAACACTGGGATTCTGAAAAGGAAGCACACAGCATCTCTGTTAGTGGCCAGATCTCAACTCCCACTCCTGTCTACAGGAAAGAACAATGGACAAGGTATACTGTAATTCATGTGTGTGTGTGTGTGTGTGTGTGTGTGTGTGTGTGTGTGTGTGTGTAGTTGGAGATTAAACTCAGGACCCCACCTATGCAAGGCAAGTGCTCTGCCATTGAGCTACATCCCTGACCTGCGTTGTGATTCTTGTCTTAGCTCTCAGAAGGGGCCAGGGTCTCTCCCTTCTCCTGGTTTCTCCACCACCCACCACTCTAACACAAAAAGACCACCCCCGATTTTGAAGTCTCAGAGAAGACCCGAAAGAGGTCTGTGGTCTGGGGAATTGGCAGAAAAGAGACTTCCCAACAGGTTTCAACACACAGGATTTCCACGAGAGCAATTTATTAGGGTAGTTAGGGAACTAAAATACCAGTTGTCCCATTGTGGCCGGTCTTAGTAAATTCTAAATGAATCTTCAGTGGTACCACAAATGGATCGCTGATTTGGTTGGTTAAGAGACTCAGGTTTTGGGCTTCATGTCTCTTCATCCCATGACCTCTAGAAGTTGTCAGTATTCATCTTATTTATTTATTTATTTGTAGAGGGGATCAAACCCGGAGCCCCACTTAACTAAATCAGGTGTTTTCCCACTGATCTATATTCCTAGCAGTATTTCAAGATTGAAGCCAGTCTTGTCACATATGCTTACAACTTATCATATATATATTTTGTGTGTGTGTGTGTGTTTAAAACCCTTTTATCATTACAGTTTGGAAAAGTTGTCTTGCACAAATTGATCCTTAGCCATATTTCCCCCTCTTCCACCCCCACCCCCTAACGCACGCCCACCATCAATTAAATGCAATGTGTATTTTAGGACGGTTAGTTTGGAGTTTAGTTCTGGGCAGTTATCTTGAAGAGGAAAGAGAATCACAGCTGCCATCTCCCTGACTCACGGGGGGCATGGACCCTATTCATCTCTGTTATTCTGATGTCCCCCTTTGGGGGAAAACCCGATCATTTTTACCGGGAATGGATGTTCGCTCTCTATGAGATGTGGTGAACAGGAAGGGGGGGCTGGGAAAGTCTGAGAGGAGACTTTTGGCTCAGAGAACTTAGTTCTTGGGAACCCTGTCTCTTTTTCATAATAAACGTCTCGGACTTGTAATGCCCGGACTCCTTCCAGACAACATTCTAATTATAGCTCCCCTGAGTCACAAGAGGCTTTTAATAATCAGAACATTGAGAGAGAGATAGACTATAAAAACAAATTCATCTCACTGGGGGTATAGCTCAGGGGTAGAGCATTTGACTGCAGATCAAGAGGTCCCTGGTTCAAATCCAGGTGCCCCCTTCGCATTACCTTTTTTTACTTTTGCAGAAAGGATTGAACAAGGACTCTATCAACATTTGTAGCTTGTGACTGGTTGAAGCATCTCTTGAACACGTGCTGGGTACCTGCTGGCGTTCTTTACTTGATCTTCTCCATTTCTCACCAGATTTTCCCAAGACACTCAGTGACTTCAGTTCCCACGAGAACTCTGAGACTTTGGAACAGGCTTAGTCATCGGCTCCAGGTTGAAAAGGGACAGAGGGCAGGAGTAGGAGGGAACTCGGAGAACTCAGTGACTTGGACCTATGATTCACTGTCTTCCGACGGATCCTGGGACAAAATTCCACAAAGCAGGTAGACTCAGGGCTAAGGCTGTCTGAGTTTCTGAAGCTTCTGTGTGCCAGGCCAACCCTGGGCAAAATCAGGAAAGAGAGGCTTTATGTACAGAACATTGCTACGGATAAACATGGCCTGGCCTGGACGTAGGGAAGGATGCCCTTTCTTTTGCCAAAGACATGCAGACTTTATGATCTTCCACTGCGCATTCTCCCCTCGTCCTCCCCATTCCTTTCCTATGACTAAGCACTTGCTGCCACCTTGGGTGTCGTTGTTTCAGTCTAAGGAGACACAGGAGCTGCTGTGTGCCCATGTGGGTCCAATCAAAGACATTGCATGCATCTAGGATGCTCCGGAAATGTGCAGGGTGTGAGCTCAGAGGTGGGCACAGGGGAATAAGTCACAGCCCTTGCGTCAGGGTGGAGGGTTGTCAAATAAGAACTGGGTGCCATGAGCTCCCTGTGAACTGTGCCAGCTTCTGGAATGCAGGGGAGGGCTCTGGTGGTTTCTGTGCCAGGTAGGGGGAGCCTGAGGCAAGCCTGAGAGAGTGGCTGAGGGCAAGAAAGGGCTTCAGAGGTGAGTCCAGTCTCCAGATGGAGGGGGTGTGAAGATAGGGGTGAGAAGTGGGAGCAGAATTCCAGACAGAGAACATGGCAGGGCAGAGACAGGATGGAGGGAGGGTGGAAGGTTTTCAGAGGCTAAAAAGTGTAGAGAAGTTGATGGTCATACCCAGGCGCCTGGAGGTTTTGTCATCAAGGTATTTAGTGGCCTGGATAGGCTTTGCCTGAAAACAGGCAGTTCTGGGAGTAGCAAGGAGAGGGCCCAGAGGAGTGGAAGCTTTGAGGCCATCTAGGAGGAAGTGGTCCAGCCAGTGGCGGGTGGGGTGAGGCAGGTGAGGAGGCAGGTAAAATCCTTGGTGGCCTGCAGTGAACTGGATATGAAGCGGAGAGGGTGGGGGAAGCCCAGAGCGGTGCCCAGTAGGTTAAAGGAGTGAGATCATGGTGATGTCATCAATAGGAGGAGGCTGATGAAGGCGGGTCCCATGATTCGGTTCAGAGCCGACACTGGAAACTCTGGGCCTCAGTTTCCCCTATTCCTTTCCTGCCAAACCAGGCTGCTACTACAGGCTTCCTCCGCTTTTCGCAAGGTTTCCTGGCATGCTGCTGTTGCAAAATGCCCATATTAGTACCTGTCTTTGATCACCAAAAGTGACCTGAAGAAGGTCTTAGCTCTTGGGACCCAAGTTAAAAGAGAAGCAGGAGGCCAGAGTTGGCTTTGTAGCAGCCGTTCCAGAAGCAGAGCGTGCTTGGGACAGTGGGGGAGACCCCGCCAGCTTCCTCTCTAGGTTCAAAACCTGGAGATGGATCCTGCTGTCCCTGCATTCACTCACGTAGTGTCTTTTGTTCACTTATTTGTTTTGGGGCCACATCTGGCAGTGCTCAGGGCTTACTCCTGGCTCTGTGCTCAGGGATCACTCCTGGTAGGCTCAGGGGACCAGATGGAGTTTCCAGTATTGTACCAGGGTTGGTACAGGCAAGGCAAGCACCCTACTCACTGTACCATCACTCTGGTCCCCGGTAGTGTCATTTTAGACTTTCTATTCTACTTGGTGGGATCTGATAACTTATATTTTCTGTCTGCAAAGGTGCAAATGCTTTCTCTGCATCAACTAATGGTAATTGAACATTGATGGTGACATCACTTTATTGACCTACTTTCTTTTTATTAGGCCACCCTGATTTATACCAATGTCCATAAAATGATTCTATACTTGCAATACCATTTTGCCACCCCCCTACCAGTGTGGTTGGTGCCAATTTTAGCTTTTGAAAACTTTTGCAGGAACAGCCAACTTTTGGAGAGTAGGGGAAACCTGCAATCACACTAATTTTATGAGGATTTTTGTGATGATTCTGTGGGAACTTAGGAGAGGAACTTTCAGTTCTCTGTTTTACACACAGCAAACCCATAGTAAATACCTAATATTGTTACTGCAACAGCAAAATAGGAGTGGATACAGGTCTGGACAAGAAAATAACAAGCTTACTTAGGGACAGACCACTTTTGACATCTGACAGCCTGTAATATCTGAGAGGGGAAAGGCACAGGTGGCATCCCTCAGTCGACCCCTGGCCTCTACTTCTGTTGGTTCCCGTGACATCACAGCATCTGACAGGCTGGTCTGCGAGAATTTGTTGCAATGAGCAAAATTTTCTTTTCTCTCATCTTAGAGAGATACTAAAGTCTTCAGATTAGAGCAAGGAACTTGAAATCAGTTTTCAAAGGTGGATTTGGACTTTGGAACATTCAGTGTTCTTTGGTTTTAACTATATTTTCATTTACAAACAAACAAACAAATAAACAAACAAAAAACAACCCAGCAAACTATCCTGGCTGAGGTTGGTCCCCTAAAAAAATCTGATGGAATCACACACAGGAAAAATACAGCCATGTAGGACATACCTGTCTAATTCTAGAGTTGTGTGGGAACCTCTGAAATCATCTGTGGGTGCCCGGGATCTCCCCCCTGTCTAACACCTGGATGGCCCATAGTTCTTAAAACACTCATGGCCGTGCCCAAATTTATGGGCAGCTGGTGCCAGATTCCCAAGGCAGGAAAGGTACTTGAGAAGTGGCCTGAGCCCTGAGCTGTAGGTGCTGGGAAGAAAGGGAGTTTGGGAAGAAAGGCAGGAGGTGGAATGGCGAAAAAGAATTGTGGGTGCTCAGAGAGGCAAAAAAGTACAATCGAAACAACATCTGCACATGTATGTTCATCGCAGCACTGTTTACAATAGCCAGAATCTGGAAAAAACCCGAATGCCCCAGAACGGATGACTGGTTGAGGAAACTTTGGTACATCTATACAATGGAATACTATGCAGCTGTTAGAAAAAAGGAGGTCAAGAATTTTGTAGTTAAGTGGATGGGCATGAAAAGTTTCATGCTGAGTGAAATGAGTCAGAAAGAGAGAGACAGACATAGAAAGATTGCACTCATCTATGGTATATAGAATAACAGAGTGGGAGACTAACACCCAAGAACTGTAGAAATAAGTACCAGGAGGTTGACTCCATGGCTTCGAGGCTGGCCTCACGTTCCGGGGAAAGGTCAACTCAGAGAAGCGATCACCAACTACATTGTAGTCGAAGGCCATGTGGGGGAAGGGAGTTGCGGGCTGAATGAGGGCTAGAGACTGAGCACAGCGGCCACTCAACACCTTTATTGCAAACCACAACAGCTAATTAGAGAGAGAAAACAGAAGGGAATGCCTTGCCACAGTGGCAGGGTGGGGTGAGGGGGAGATGGGATTGGGGAGGGTGGGAGGGACACTGGGTTTACGGGTGGTGGAGAATGGGCACTGGTGAAGGGATGGGTTCCCAAACTTTGTATGAGGGAAGTATAAGCACAAAAGTGTATAAATCTGTAACTGTACCCTCACGGTGATTCTCTAATTAAAAATAAATAAATTAAAAAAAAAAAGAAATTATTAAATGATGCCTTTTCAGCAGGCCTGATTGTTGGGGGAAAATTCCAAACAATAATAGTGAGTTCTCTATTGAAATATTGAATGTATTCAAAGTATAGAGAGAATAAAGTGAAGATCATTAGCTACTTAGGTGGGGGCTGGGTGGGAAGGGGGTATTTTGGGGTTCTTTGGTGGTGGAACATGTACACTGGTGAAGGAATGGGGGTTCAATCATTAAATGACTGAGACTTAAACCTGAAAAAAAAAAAAAAGAATTGTGGGTGCATTTGAATTGAGGTTGGATCCCAGCTACAAAAATTTACTGAAGCACGATGAAGCTCATAAAAAAGTAATATGTTTTTCAAGTTCATTGCCTTAACCACTCAGCCATGAGTATGTGTTTTTCAGAAGCTTGGCTGTGTCCTGGGGGTATAGCTCAGTGGTAGAGCATTTGACTGCAGATCAAGAGGTCCCTGGTTCAAATCCAGGTGCCCCCTCAATGTTCTTTTGTTGCCCTTGGCTGCTTTAGTATGAGACTAGGTAAAGGGGAGGAAGTAAGTTGCTTAGGGCTGAAGCTTTAAGAGGCTGAACTGTCTCTCCGGCTTGGCTTCAATCAGTCACCCGGACTCAAGAATCCTCTCATGTTAGAGCACTGTGCTCTTAAGAGCTCACCTTTCCTTCCATGCATAGACTCGCAGGCACACTCACATGTGCACACTCATGCACGAGCATGTACGCACACACCGGCATGCACACACGCACACACATTCACACACGCACACGTGTGTACACATGGACACATGCACTTTCCCAAGGTACCTTGATTTCTCCTTGTCTATCAATCCTGTCTTATTCATCTGACCTTTGTCTTCATCTCACCCCTTAAGTGGTCTGTGGTTTTAGATTTACGGGTGAGTTATAAATAGCAGAAAGGTGCCATGTAGCTCCCCGCTTGTGAGCTGCTAACACAGCCTGGCTCTATCTCTGCGTCCCCGTGAACCAAACTGAACCCTCCTTGTGCAGCCCTGCTCCTTCCGCTCACGGCTATCCTCTGTCCCTGCGCTCAAACCTGGCCGCCACAAGCCCTGCTCCGTTTCCTTCCTCCCACGCAGGATCGCGTGTGTAGCCCCATCACTTGCAAAGTCCTACCAGGGGACATTGGTCAAAAGACTCCCCTTGGGGCTGAAGTGATAATAATAAAGCAGGTAGGGGGCTTGCTTGCCCACAGTCAACCTGGGTTGGATCCCCAGCACCCCATATGGTCCCCTGAGCACAGAGCCAGGAGTAAGCACTAAGCCCTCAGTGTGTGGTCCAATCCTATCCCCTGCCTCCTCTCCCCTACACACAGACACACACAGACACACAGACACACAGACACACAGACACACACACAGACACACACACAGACACACAGACACACACACAGACACACACACACACACACACACACACACACACGGCCCTTCCACTTGTTTGCCTGCAGTTTTCTTGGTACTCCCTGGATGCGTTGTGGATTTGGAGGAAGAATCCTACAAAGGTTCCCTGTCTGTGTTTCTGCCCCAGGAAGTGAAACACTTCTGGGGCAGGGGGATACGGCTCAGAGGGTGCGGGGTCTGCCTTGCTGGCATGAGGCCGGAACACTGGCCCATCTCGAGACCCTGGCCTCCTGCACCCAGTGTGAGACCCCCCAACCTCTGTAGCAACAGCAGTACTGAAGGCATAGAACAGTCGGCTCCGGGGAGACAGTTTTTGGGGGCTGATGTTGGGGAGTGTCCCCTGTCACAGTGCTCACCACACAGACTGTATGGGCAGTGTGTTCGAGGGCAGATTCCCTGATCACAGTCACCCACCAGCTTCACACAGACACCCCCCAGAGTCTCCCCTGCCTGTCTCTGCTCCATACGCTTAGTGCGCTGGCCGGGTTTCTCTTTTGCTTTGCACCGTGAGAGACCATGAGAACTGCTTCTTGCCCAGCGAACCTCCAGTGCAGAACCTGGTTGTGTTGAGCTAATGCGGTGTGTGGGGTGTGTGTGGGAAGCCCACAATATCCAGACGCCCAGGGCTGCTGTCCTCCACCCTCATACACACTGTCCTGGATGAGGGCGTCCATGCACCCGAGAGTCACGTTTAAGAGGACAAACAGCTTACAGGTGCATTTGGAACTGACTTCACCTTCTTTTGCTGTTTCATTTCCTTTCACCTCACTTCTGCTCCCTGAGATTGCATTTACAAAAACAACAGCAACAACAACAGCAACAACAACAACAACACAAGAACACAGTAGCCTTTTACCTTAAACTCTAAGCTCTGGTTTCCCATTTCTGGTGCCAGGGATCAAACCCAGGACCTCACACATGCCAGGCGAGTGCCTTGCTGCAGAGCCACCTCCCCGGCAGCCTCTGGATACTGCCCTGCGACTCGGCCAGTTTTCTCTCCAGCCTTCACTCTGCGAGTGCACCTGAACCGATCCCAGCAGTCTGCCCGAGGATCTAGTCTCCCGATCACTTTCCCAGCCAGAGCCCTTGCTGTATCTTCCTATGGCTGAAAGCTGATTCCGCGCAAGGACCAATGAGGTTCTGGAGGTAGCTCCAAGGGCTAGAGTACAGGTTGGCATGCAGAAGGCCCTGGGTTCGAAGCCTGGCTCAGCACCAGGCTGATTATTGCTGGAAGTGGTCTCCCAGCCCCTTAAAGCATAGATTGGGTATTAATTCTTAATGGGTTTAGCACAAGTGCCTCCATTTAGCTTTCCTTTTTCCTTTCCTTTCCTTTCTTTCCTTTCCTTTCCTTTCCTTTCCTTTCCTTTCCTTTCCTTTCCTTTCCTTTCCTTTCCTTTCCTTTCCTTTCCTTTCCTTTCCTTTCCTTTCCTTTCCTTTCCTTTCCTTTCCTTTCCTTTCCTTTCCTTTCCTTTCCTTTCCTTTCCTTTCCTTTCCTTTTTCCTTTCCTTTCCTTTCCTTTCCTTTCCTTTCCTTTCCTTTTCCTTTCCTTTCCTTTTCTTTCCTTTCCTTTCCTTTCCCTTTCCTTTCCTTTCCTTTCCTTTCCTTTCCTTTCCTTTCCTTTCCTTTCCTTTCCTTTCCTTTTTCCTTTCCTTTCCTTTCCTTTCCTTTCCTTTCCTTTCCTTTCCTTTCCTTTCCTTTCCTTTCCTTTCCTTTCCTTTCCTTTCCTTTCCTTTCCTTTCCTTTCCTTTCCTTTCCTTTCCTTTCCTTTCCTTTCCTTTCCTTTCCTTTCCTTTCCTTTCCTTTCCTTTTCCTTTCCTTTCCTTTCCTTTCCTTTCCTTTCCTTTCCTTTCCTTCACTCTTAGAGAGGCTTAGGGAACATATAGGGTGCTGGGGATTTAACCTGGGTCAGATGTGTGCAAGGCAAGCACCTTACCCTCTGTCCTATCTCTTCAGCCCCTGTTGTTTTCTTTTTGACAACAGCTGTCTAAGATATCATGAAAAGAAAGGCATTAAAGGGATTTTCTTCATGTAGGAATATATCCTGTACTTGATGCAAAGTAGTCCTAAAACTTTTCTAAAATGTAGGATCATAAATGCTGCCTGGTATTTGTCCTGTGGATTGTATGAATAATACATGGGCTACTTGAATTGTTTCCAAATTTCCTGTCTGATTGTAAGCAGTCCAGTGCTAAGCGGAGCAGGACAGTCTGTCCTTGGGATCAATATGGCAAATAAACAGGTCACAGACGGGTCATTAGTGCACATGGCAGGTGAGAAGGAATCTTCTCTGAGTTCCTGATGCCTTTGTAAATGTTGTTGTGTACAGGTCTTAGAGAAAAATGAAGAGAATTGCAGTTATAGTCTTCATTATTTTATTTTATTATTTTTGGATTTTATTTTTTATTTTATTAAAAAAATTATTAGTGAATTACCGTGAGGTAGGTTACAAACTCATGAACTCTCATGTTTGCATTTCAGTCATACAGTGATCATTTATCCATCCCTCCACAAGTGCCCATTCTCCTCCACCATGTTCCCAGTTTCCCTCCCACCACCTACACCCCATCCCTCACCATCCCACCCTGCCTCCGCGGCAAGGCATTCCCTTTTGTTCTCTCTCCTTTTGGGTGTTGTAGTTTGCAATAGAGGTATTGAGTGGCCATCATGTTCGGTCTATAGTCTACTTTCGGCATGCATCTTCCAACCCGAATGGGTTCTCCCAACATCCTCTACTTGGTATCCTTCTCTATTTCAGCTGCCTTTTTCCCCCAGCATGTGAGGCCAGTTTCCAAGCTGTGGGCAGACCTCCAGGTCCTTATCTCTACTACTCTTGGGTGTTAGTCTCTCACTCCGTTACTTTATATTCCACAGATGAGTGCAATCTTTCTTATGTCGGTCTCTCTCTTTCTGACTCATTTCATTTAACACGATACTTTCCATGTTGATCCACTTATATGCAAGTTTCACGACTTCATCTTTTCTAACAGCTGCATAGTACTCCATTGTGTAGATGTACCAAAGTTTCTTTAACCAGTCATCTGTTTTTTGGCACTCCGTTTTTTCCTAGATTTTGGATATAATGCTTGCACCCAGGTTCATTCCTTTAGTTGGAAAAGAAACAATAGCCGGAGCTCATTATATAGGTCCTTCTGAGGCCCCAAGGTTTGTGTTTCATTGTGGGGGCAAAAATGGGCTTTTCTCTGACCAAGGAGCACACCTTGTGGTTGCACAGTTAAGATGACTTCTGAAGTCATGCCATGGCCCTGCATGACCCAGGCCAGTTCACTAATCTCAGCACTGGGTCATTCCCACTTAGACACTGTAAGTAATAAAGGTCTCCTTATTGCTAAGCTTCATGTTCAAATTGATGTTCAGTCTTCAATCAAGTGCCTACTACCTGCTCAATAAATTATAGCAACAGTTTCACAGTGGCTTAATTCTCAAAGGCAGTTCTGGGGTTCCAGAAGTATGATAAATGATCTTAGTGGCCAGAGAGATATCCACTCATGAGATTTCAGGAACCCACATATTTCTGTGCTCTCTCTCTCTGTGGTGATGGGCTTTGGGTTACTAACTCAGCAGCAATCCAGTCCTTCTACCTCGCTCAGGGCTCCAGAAAGGATACGAAGTGTGCCACCAAAACTGGGAACTGGTTGGAAATGCAGCTGACCAGCTTTGGTCCTTTCATTTTGGAATCTGATCTCTGAGCAGTGGGGTCCATTCGTCTGTGTTTTTCAAAGCTCTCCATGTGCTACTCACACACACCAAGGGTTGGAAACCACCCGTCTAGCTGGATCCACTCTGTTCCTCCTCCTCCCAGCAGGGGCAGATCTAGGCAGAGGTTTTCTGGCCCGATTCAGATTCTACCTCTTCCAGCCTTTATTCTGCCCTGCTGCTATTTGTTCTACCTCAATGACACTCAATGACAGTGAGGGGATTCCTCATCTTTCATGTGACGATAAGATGCTCAATCAGCTGTGAGATATGAAGCCTGCCAGTCTCCTCATCCCATTGGTGGCAGCAGACAGGTCATCCTGGGGCACGTGAGCTCCTGAGGCCTCAATCAGTCCAGCTCAGGGCAGCCCCACATTCTACCATGGCCATGGGATCCTGAGTCAGGGACATCATCAGCGTCACAACAGGAAGTACTTCAGTTGACATCCTCTTTGCACCTAAAGTCCAGTATTTGTTCGCATCTGATTTCCAGTTCCTTTCACTCTCTTTTGTTACTTTTGGCTCAGGACTTGTTCCTGGCTGGGCACTCAAGGATCACTCCCAGTGGGCCTCTAGGGACCAATTGGGGAGCCAGGGATTGTTTGCCTTGTATGTGGCCAACTCGATCCACCCACTCTCTTACTTGCTTCTATCTCCAATATGGGTTTAGGACTAACTGGATCCATTGTGAAGAATTTATTTTTCAAAAATATTAGCAAAACCATGCAGCTGGGCATGAACACACTTCCATCTCACCCCTGCCTTCTTCTCTCTCCCTGTCATTGGTCAGTGATGACCAGGGCTCAAGGACACTTGCTGGTGGTGCTCACACACGTACTCACGGGGTTGCATACTTTAGTTGTGGTGCTCACACTCATGGATGTAGTGTGCTGGACATGGCATCCTTTGATCTGTTGCAGGGGATCCAGATGGCATTATAGTGTCACCAGGATCCCAACCTGGTAAGTGGGGCAGTGCCAGGGACCCAGCTCACAACCTCACACTTGCAGGATGGTACCTTGATCACTGGATGCACTTTTGATTCTTCTTTCTGTTGTAAAATGTCTCTTCTGCTGAATAAAACCTATCTTGGCTTTAAAAAATATAAAAAAAAGAGTTTTTGTAGATTCTCTTTTCAAGGTGTAAACAGCGAGACTAAAAATATCCCTGTTGTGGCAGGAGGCGGGATGATGCTGGGCCTGACTGTCTCTCTCTTTCATATTCTCTCTTCTTGCTTCCTGGGTCGCTCTCAAGTCGTTCAAATCACTCAGGTTTGAGTAACAAAAATTGCTATTACTCAGAAGATGCCCGCCCCAGTGAAAAGTCAACTTGACAGTTAAAAAAAAATGTTTATTTTTATTAAGGCTATAACTGTGATTGTTGCAAAGTTGCTCATAATTGAGTTGAAGGTGTACAGTGTTCCCATACAGTGCCACCTCCGGTGTCCACTTTCCTCCACCATTGCCTCAGTTTCCCTCCTCCACCCCCCACAACCTGCATTTATGATAGGCATGATTTTATTCATTTTATTTTTTGAATTTTAGGTACCATGCCTTACAATACTATTCATGATAGGGTTTCACGCATAACATCGTCCAGCTCCACCCTTCTCCAGAGTGACAACCTGACCATTTATTTTTATTTTTTAATTTTTTGGATGTTGGCCATTGGTGGGATTACACAGCACTGGGGACAGTCCCTGGGTATGACAGCCTAGCTACTGGAAAATGGGAAATCTGGGCGCAAGAGGCCCAGTCCCGATCTGAGCAGGCTTGGAGGTCTCAGTGCCGGGTCCCACACACCTGGGTTCCTCTGCCGGAAATCCCATCAACGGCCAACATCCAGAGACTTTAAAAGCAAGCTCCCGGAAGCGCACGGCCGCAAAGCAGCCATGCGATATCTTATATCCTACTTCTCCCTCTGGGAGAATCTGGCAAGCTACCGATAGTTTCCTGCCCACATGGGAGAGCCTCGCAAACTCCCCATGGTGTATTCATATGCCAAAACCAGTAACAAGCTGGATCTCATTCCCCTGACCCTGAAAGAGCCTTAATGTGGCATCGTTGGGAAGGACGAGTAGAGAGAGGCTTCTAAAATCTCAGGGCTAGGACGAATGGAGACGTTACTGAGACCGCTCGAGAAATTCGATGATCAACGGGATGATGATGATTTTAATTTTTTAACTTTTTTTTTTACAAATAAATCACTGTGAGATACAGTTACAGACTTACAAACTTTCATGATTATGTTTCAGTCCTATAATGATCGAGTACCCATCCCTCCACTGGCTCTCCACCAGTGCCCACTCTTTACCACCAGTGTTCCCAGCATTCTTCCCACCCCCCTCACCCCTCCTTCCCTTGCCTCTGTGGCAGGCACATTCCCTCTTACTCTCTCTCTCCTTTTGGGTGTTAATGGTTTGCAATACAGGTACTAAACGGCCATCATGTTTGAAACCTGACCATTTTAGGTTATTTATTTATTTATTTATTTATTTATTTACTTATTTATTTTTTATTGAATCACTGTGAAATGCAGTTACAAAGCTTTCAGGTTTGAGTTCCAGTCATACAATGATCGGACACCCATCCCTCCACCAGGGCACATTTTCTACCACCAATGTCCCCAGTATCCCCCCTCCTCCCCCTGCCTGAGAGGAGAGTTGAGCTTCCCTGGAGGATGTTATCATCGTGATAATGATCCTTGTGCCAGAAAAGAAAAGAGAGGTGGAGATCACAGACAGAAAGGGGGCGCTGGAGAGCAGCAATCAGAGGAAGGAAGCGCGGCGCGAGGCTGGACATGCTTGTGGCCATCAATCCCTGGCCGTGGTGCCAGGTTATGATTAGATAATAGAATGTTGTTTCCAAAGCTGCAGGACACCCGGTTAAATCTGAATTTTAGAAACATAATGAATACTTTTATGGGTCTACCATTTTCCCATTTACCTGTCAGTTGACAATCTATTTATTTACCTACGGATGGATTGATGTCTCTTTCCTTCCCCTTCTCCGTGGGTGCAAGAAGGAAAAGAAAAGAAATACTGAGCTGAGTTTGAAGCTCAGTGGTGAGGCACAGGCAGGCCTTGAAGGCAAGCGGCTCTGTCTGGGTTTGATTCTGGCACTAAAAAAAAAAAAAAAAAAAAAAGGAAGAGAGATGGAGAGCAAGGAAGACAGAGTAAAAGTATGCAAGTGAGAGAAAGAAAGGCAAAAAAAGAAAACAAGCCTCTAATGATAATGGAAAAGTTTCTTCTAAAATACTTCCACAAGGCCAGAGAGCTAGTCCAGTGGTTAAGGCACTTGCCTGGCATGTGGCTGAACCAGGTTCGATCCCGGGCACTCTGTAGGGTCCCTGAATCATGCCAGGCATGATTCCTAAGCACAGAGCCAGGAGTAAATCCAGAGCACCACCAGGTGTGCCCCCCAAACAAAATAAAATCCTTTTAAAATTTTATAAAAGCTTAAGAGCACTTCCCTTCCTTCTTCTTGCCAGCTGTCACTCCCGGGGGCTGCACATGTGGTGGTGCTTGCACACTTGGTTGTGGAGCTTGCCTAGGGGTGGGGGATTCCACACTCACAGTGCCACCAGAGCTCATGCTGGTAGTGTTGGGGATCGTACTCAGACAAGTGGGGAGCTGCCGGGATGGAATGAGAAACCTGACCCAGGTGCTGGAATGCTGAGCATCATCCCCAGGCTGTGCTTTTATTTATTATTTATTTAGGGTTTGGGGGACACACCAAGCAATGCTTGGGAGTTAGTCCTGGCTCTGCACTCAGGTAGTCCTCCTGGCGGGCTCTCGGGGGACCATGTGTGATGCTGGGAATTAAACTTCCTGTCCCACTCATGCAAGGCAAGGCAAGTGCTCGACCCACTGTACTATTGCTCCGTCCCTGTTATTGTATTATTACTATTATTACTATTTCCTTGTAAGAGCAAGGAAACACCTTCCCTTGGTGTTGCTTTATCAGTGTCAAATCGGAAGTGGGTTGGTTTGTTTTCTCCTCTCAACATCGTCTCTTGCATAGGGTTCTGGGCAAAACAGAGGACCACGGAACTCCAGGCTCTTGTGCTCAGAGGGAGGGATGAAGAAACTCCTTTGTCATCTCCCAAATATCAAGGGAGGACCTACCCTCTGCCCAGCACAATTCCAGAGACTAAAAATAAAGTTAAAAGGGGATCCTCCTCCAGAAAGAATCTGCGTTTGCCCGGGGTGTGAAATTGTATGGGGTGAAGAATCTTGCTGCAGCCCTAAAGAAATATGCAAAGGAGATGGAGAAGTCAAATAATCCTATGCATTATTGTCTCAGAGACCCGGAGGCCCCAGGTTGAAATGTCAATTTTGTGGGCTGCATCATACAGGAACCTGTATGATGAGGGCAGGTTTCTACTTCTGCAGGGACCCTGGGAGATCTGACTCTTCAAGTTTACAGAGCAGCACTGGCTGGGTGGAGGTCCTTTCCCCAAAGCCCTTGGTGTCGCATCTTTAAACCACTTCAGATCCCTGTGCCTCCATCTCGGCCCTGTTCTGCCTCTTGTATCAGTAACTGGAGACAGTACGGGGGCTGCGGGCTGTGTGGGGGCGGAGGAGACAGCCGGGATCGCGCTCTGAGAGCTGCAGGTACCACCTGCAGGCAGCGTTCCAGAACTCTGTGTGTGCAGTGGGAACCATGCACAGATGCGGGAGGCTACCCAGAGCCAGGTGTGCTGTGAACATCCTTCTCCGTGAACTCTCCCACTCACCACTGCAGGGAGCTGCTGTTTAAACAGGGGGAAGAACGAAGTCATGAAATTGCTTATACATGGATGGACATGGAGAGTAGCATGCTGAGTGAAATGAGTCAGAAGGAGAGGGACAGACATAAAATGATTGCATTCACTTGTGGAACATAAATTATATATATATATATATATATATATATATATATGAGATTAATGTCCAAGGCTAGGGGTAAACAAGGGTCAGGAGGACTGGTCAATGGTTGGAAGTTTGCCACAAGAGTGTGTTTGGGGGACAAAGGGCAATTAGCAGCAGGTAGGGCACTTGCCTTGCACTGGTCGACCCAGGTTCGATTCCCAGTACCCCATATGGTCCCCTGAACACCGCCAGGGGTAATTCCTGAGTGCAGAGCCAGGAGTAACCCCTGTGCATCGCCGGGTGTGACCCCAAAAGAAAAAAAAAGGGCAGTTAGGATAGAGAAGGGACCAACATGACAATAATAGTTGGAAATGACCATTTTGGGCAGGAACTGAGGGTTGAAAGTAGGTAAACAGATATACCTGATGATAACCTTTCATTATTTGTGTTGTAAACCATAAGGCCCAAAAGGAGAGAGAGAGAGAGAGAGAGAGAGAGAGAGAGAGAGAGAGAGAGAGGAGAGGAGAGGAGAGAGAGAGGGAGAGGGAGAGAGAGATTGCCTGCTTAATAGCAGGCAGAGGGGTTTGGGGGGCAGGAGAGAAATGTCCATTGTTGAGGGGACGGGTGTTGGAAATGACAGAAATCCAATCACGAGCAACTTTGTACATGTGTGTATCACTGTGATTCCATTAAAAAAAGTAAATTGGTGAAACAAACGAAGGCTGCAGTTCAGCTTGCTCAGAACCGTGAGGGTTGGAAGGGGGTAACACCAGCAGGATGAGGAGGCTGGCGGGAGCATGGCAAGCCGGGGGTGCTGGTGAAACCAACAGGATCTCAGCCTGCACCCCCAAGCCTGCTCAGTATGAATCTGCCTGTGACAGAAGTTCCCGAGACTCAGCAGTGCCTAAGCCCCATCAGGGAAACGCAGCAAAAGCACGTGGGTCGCGGTGGCAGCCAGCCCGGTGGGGTCTTCCTCTTTGACCTTGACCGCGCTGCAGTCTGGCGTCCAGCTCATCAGATGCATTTTGGTTTAAGTGAGCAGATAACAGCCGTTAAATACAAACCTTCCCTGAGTCTTCGGCCTCAGCCCGCTCGAAATAGCAGCCCCTCCCCGTCTCTCTCGCGCTCTCTCTCCGGGATATGAAAGTTTTTGCTGACTCGGTGATTTCTCATCTCGGCATGCTGCAGGGTCCCGGGTGATAAATTATGGAAGAGTTATTAAATTACAGCACTCTCGCTTACAGCAGAGACCGGGGCAAGGCATATTTTGGGCACTGGAATTATCACCCGCAAGGAGAGAGTGTCGCTGTCATGCTCCCGAAAGAGGCCTATTTGCAGAAGCCGGTTTAGACCCAGGTCTTCCTTAGGTGATTTCTTTATTTCTGAACTTCAGAGTGTGTTTGATTTGGGCTGAGTCAGGAAATGGAAGGAGTAGAAATAGAAAGGGCCCTGTAGGCTCTTGTCTTCAGGGACCATTTGCGTTAGCATGACCTGAGGCTGGTTTAAAAAATTTGTATGTACACACACACACACACACACACACACACACAAACCACCCAGAACCAAAAATTATTTTAAAAATAATATCTGGGAAACAGGAAGATGAATCAATGGGCTGAGTTAAATTTTGCAAGCCAGAGGTCTGGGCTTCATCCTCAATCCCCCAATCACTGCTAACACTCCCTGAGCACTGAAGGGTGAGGCTAAGAAACCAAACCAAAATATGTTATATCTGGCACTGCCTGGAAAATTAGAGTCTCTAAGGGGAATTGCTAGAAATTTTGATTTTCACACACTCACCAGGCAAGCTGACATAAAGTAATTTTGGAGGCCTGCCATTGTGTACTTAGCAGACATAGCTCTGTTATTTTATGGATGGAAACTTAGAGCAGTTACACTGTTTTGTGCAAAATTCCAGTGCTCGACATACAGTGACATGGTTACATATATGCATTCTTTCACAATCTACATACAAGTATATAGTGTATATGCTTTTATGTACATGTAAAAAACCTCAGAGATGACTGGTTTTTTTTGTTGTTGTTTGTGGGCCACACCCCACCCCACTTGCTCAGTGCTCACTCCCAGCTCTACACTCAGGGGCTCATATAGGGCTCCAGGGATCAAACCTGGGTTTGCTATGTGCAAGGTAAATGCTCTCTACTTGCTGTACTATCTCTTCAGCTCTCATGAGTGACTGTTTAAAGGAACCTTCTAGATCAGCGGTTGAAGGCCACTCCATCTGGGCTGCGGGTGTAGAAAGATTTAAAACCACTACTATACTCCATTGCTTATAGTTTGCTTATAGCTTGCTGGTCCACCGGCTTCAAAAGCTATAAGGACACTTTTACAAAGATCTCTTAGTAACTAAAAAAAGACGGGGTTTCTATGTGTGATTGAATATGAGATAGTCAAGTAAACAGTAAAGAAATCGTATTTAGACGTAAAAGATAGCCTTCACGTGACATGCACTAAGTGATTATTTGTCACCAGGCACGCCAAATTCAAGAGAATAAGAGTTCCTTGAAAAATATAATGCAATGCCACTGGCTGCCAGGAGGGGCCAGCAGAGAGCTAATGAAAACCCCACACAGGCCAGGTGAACCAAGGTTATCAGGGAACAAAATTTTGGGACAGCAGCCCAAAGCTGGCTACCCGTGTGTGTGAGAAGGACACATTTAGTCCGGACAGGCTGAAGCTTCACCAAAGTAGAGCGATCTGGCTCTGAGGCAGCAGCTACCTTTTGTGGCAATACCCAGGCTAGTGGGAGCCAGGGGAAGAATCGAAGTCAGACAATCTGGGTGAGTGGGGTGCAGGGTCAGTGGTGGGTGGGTCACGTGGAGGGGGGTGTCATCAGGAAACTCAGGGCCTGTTGGTTGACTCTCCCGGTCTACAATACTTTAAGGGCCACTTTCCTAGCAAGACAGGAGCCCTCAGTTTTGCTGGTGAAAAATATCTCTTTAACCAGATCATTGAAAACCCTGAAAATGGGTACTTTCTTTCAGAAACGTTTGGTGAGGAGATATTTGAGGGTCTTGGGTTTTTTTAATTTGAAAAATGCCTTCCTATTAAAAAGAAACCCTTCAAGGAATGCAAGACACTGCGTGATTAAATACTGCAATTAAAGTGCAATCAATACTCACTTGAAAATTTTCAGGGAGTGGGGAGAGATCAATGAAGGCTTGAGTGGTCTAGGAAGACTTCGCTAGAGGAAGTGAAATTTGAAGGAAACTTCAGAGGGGGGTAAGAACCGGACCGGCAAGAGGGCTGTCTGCTGGCCACGGGAGAGAAATTCGTGTTTGCGGCTGGTTGAGGAGAACTCTGTCTGCCTCGGGGAGCTGGAGCGTGAAAGGAGCTGTACCTGAAAGACCCTGGCTTCGTCTTTTCTGCAAAAATTTGTTTTGTGTGACGGTTTCCAACATGTTCTGAGGGATCAGACCTGGGTTTTTGCAAGCAATGGAGTATATCATTAACCTAGAGGCAATCACACTTTTGAAGCACCTTGTAGTGAGACAGTCTGCAAGGGAGGAGATGGTGGACGGTGCCTAATTTCCCCTCCTCCCCTTCTTTTTACTCTCCTGACTTTTTGCTTTTTTGTTTGTTTGTTTGTTTTTGTTTTAGGACCATACCTGGTGCTATTCAGGGGATATTCCTGGATCTCTTCTTCTTCTTCTTTTTTAAAAAAAATTTTTGTTTTTTGGGTCACATCCGGTAATGCTCAGGGGTTACTCCTGGCTCTGCACTCAGGAGTTACTCCTGGTGGTGCTCAGGGGACCATATGGGATGCTGGGAATCGAACCTGTGTTCGCTGCATGCCAGGCAAACGCCCTCCCCGCTGTACTATAGCTCCAGCCCCTGGGTCTGTGGTTCAGGGTGATTCACGTGGTGCTGAGAAGCCCCCTGCATGCAAAGCACATGCTCGGCCCGTTGAACTCTCTTTGGCCTGAGTCGATGCCTCATTTCCGCCAGCTGGGGTACCATGATCTTGCCACTGTGACTAGAGGGGAACTTTCCCAGTACAGTCTGGGTAAAGGATACCTGGAATTTTATGAAGATGATAGAAGGTATCACAGAATTCCTGAGGCTAAGGACCACTTCTGTACTGGGAACCTGGAAGTTCTGCAGTACAGGGAAAGGACATGGGCACCTGATCCACTAGGGTGTTCAGTGATGAACCCTGCCAGGCACGGGGCAGGGGTGGTTGGGATGCCACGGGCTGCCTCTCTTTATATAACCTCTCTCTCCTGGGATGAGAGCATCTTGCTTTCTATGCCTTGTCATCTATAGATCTTTCTGTCTTTGATGATACACCTGTCTCGAAGACGCTCTCCTTGGGCTGTATTTGGATTGATGACACAGCAGCTCTGGTTTCTCTGATGTGGGATGTTTTTCTTCATTGCGCCGGTTGATTGATTGGCCCGAGCAACAGGAAAGAGAAAAACACTTTTCCAGCAGTGACTAGCCCCGGCGACTGTGATGCTCTGGGGTGCAGAGATGGGGTTGGAGGTGAAGCAGGGAAGCGCATGCTACACACCCCTGAGGACAGAGGCCGTGGGGTCTGAGGAAACACCCGCTCTGCCGCCTCCTGCCCCGGGGAGGTCGTGTGCCCTCCTTCCGGGAGGGTTACCCTGGGGAGCATGCGCATGCTTGTGCACCCAGGCGTCTGGGTCAAACTGTGTTACCGTAGTCAGCATCCTCTGTCAGCTGTGGGTTGGGATCACCTTTTGATGGGAACTTTCTTTGGACCATCCGGGATGAAAGGCAGTTCCATAGTGCCAGGACCAGGCTGCTGGGACGACTCTTGGACAGCACCTCTGTTTCTTCCTGGCAGCATAAGTTTCCACGGGGCTCAGCGACAGTGACATTCCATTATTTAAGGCATTCATGAGATTTATTTGATTCAGTTATTTAATTTATTGGTTCAATTTATTTCATTGGTTCATTTAATTCAATTCATTCATTGTTTAATTCGATATTGAGATCTGTGTCCCCTCAAGCAGGTTTATGTGCCACCATAGCCACACTCCCTCAACAGTTTTACCAAAGTGCTCCAAAAAGGTGTATTTTCCAATCCACCAGTTTCAAAAGGCTGGAAAATGATTCCTCGGGAAGACCTTGCAATTCAGATGATCAAGAAGCTGGCAAAGTCCAGTTCCCAAATTCCTCTCCCCTTAACTAGCAGATTCCTAAACTTTAGGTTCCTAAAGCTTAATCCACTTCAAGTTGTACTTATTTATAGATCACAAACCTTGTCTTCTCTAAAGCAAGTTTCAATAGTTTGATATATAATGATTCCCTATGTTAAATAGGCAACGATGGCAAGTCTAGAGTGTAGTGTCCCCAAGCTCTAGCTGGCTACTCAGAACCAAAAGGACCCAAATTCTTTCATCAGCATCAAAATCAAGGGCCCCAGGAGCTACAGGACCTTCTAAGCTAGTGTTTCTCAACTTTTTAAAACCATGGTCCCCGACCCACATTGTTTCCTTCCTCTTTGCCTCACATCCTCCTGGTCAGCTCCCAAGTGTCATGCTGTGACTTCTCATTTACATGACTTTTGTCCGCGATTCTCTTGGAATGTACTGGGCCCCACAGGTGGAACCCTATGGCCCCTAGTCCAGAAAAACACTCTTATGTGCCTGAACCCTCTGTCCCGGACCTGCTGCTCTCTTTCAGCATTCTGTTATTTTTGTATCTCGTCCTTGTTTTCTGCCCAGATAATCAGCCGATTCAGTTCAATTGAGCAATTCTGTGGGCACCACGCATTGCCTGCTTCAATTTCAGTTCAGTTTCACTTCAAATGCTGCCACTTCGATCTCTTTGAAATTGAGAACCAAGGAGACCATAAAGAAGCTGCCGGGTCCCACCCAGCGCCCAGCTCAGGCTCTGGGGCAGGCTTGCAGGGTGTTTGCCGAGGAGAGTCGGGCCACAGAGGTCAAAGCACCTCATGAGTTGCCACTGGTGGCCAGATGGCAGCGCCACACGGGGCTAAGATGTGGCCACAGTAACGGTGGCCCTGACTTCTGCAGAGCATGTGTGTCTGTGTGTGATGTCCGGGCGTCCTCTTTGAAACGTTTCGAGGTTCTCCACGAGATCAGTCTGGCGATTTCAGATTCCTTCTGGTCTAGAGAAAGCACTTGCAGGTTTAGAGAGGATGAGGTCTCACAGATGCCTCTTTCTTATAATGGTCTCATGAACGTCCTGCTGGAAATTCAAGTCTCATTTCCTGGCTCTGTCCATAGTGAGGGGCGAGAGCACGCAGAGTAGGTGAGCCACGGGACAAATTCTGGTAGACATGACTTGCCAGAGAACCCTGGGGCTCAGCGATGCTGGGAACACCTGGGGTGGCCAATGGAATAGTGGTTGGGTCAGAGTGGGGGGGAATAGTTGCTCATGGATTGTGGCCAGAAGGTCACACCCATATTCAGACTTTTCAGGAAGCAGAATGAACTTCCTTGCCCCTTGACAAGTGTCTTGCTTTGGCTGCAGAGACTTACACATTTTGGGGCTTGGGGCCACATTTGGTGGTGCTCAGGGATTGCTCCTGCTCTGCGCTCAGACTCAGAGGCTCGGGAACCATACGAATTATTGGGGATTGAACCCTGGTCAGTTGTGTGCAAGGAAAGTGCCCTCTATGCTCTACTGTTTTCTAGCCCTGTGATTTTTAAAAGAACGGATGAGCAGAGATTTGGAAAATGCTCTGCAAGAGCTTCCCTGGGTAGCTGCTGCTCCTTCAGTTTGGGGTCTGGCATTGATACTCCAGAAGTGGGTCCAATCCTCCCCAAGCCCAGACTAGCCCAGCCAGTCCTCAGCCTGAAAAGATGTGATCAATCGGGCTCAGTCTAGATCAATCAATCACTGTCAACATGCAGGCCTGGAATAGCTATTTGTTGTAAGCCAGAGGTTGCAGGACTGTTTATGAAACAGCACTATCATGGCAATAGCTGCCTAACACACTGGTTAAACAACGCTGAATGGGTTCCTCTCATGCCTTATTTCTTTCAGATCTTTAACTTTGTATTTGTAGGTTTTGTGGCCACACCTGGTGATGCTCAGGGATTGCTCCTGGTTCTTCGCTCAGGAATCACTCTTGATGGTGCTTGGGGGACCATATATGGTGCCATAGTTCGAACCCAGGTTAGCTGCATGCAATGCAAGCACTTTAGCAGCTGCATTATCTCTCTGGCCCCAGTTACCTTTAGATCTTAACTATGAGTATGAATAGTCAGGTGTGGGCATTCTTTTCTTTTCCTTGGATTCTTATTTTCCAGAACAATGTGTGATACCATGGCAGGCAGCCTGAGATACAGCCAAAGTTGGCATCTGGGGATGATAATGAACCTTCCTTTCCACTACCTCCCTATGGCAGTGTGTGTGTGCGCGCACACACACACACACACACACACACACACACAGCCTAGGCCCACTCTGAGAAGGAACACTAATTGGACTGGTTGCAGTGTTAGGAAGAATAGTGACAGTATGTAGATGGGAAATTTTGAGACCACTTCACCTCTGCCCTCCAAGCACACAACAATATTATATCTAGCACAACTATGACTGCTCATTCTTTGGGAGATGGTCATAAAAGCACGAAATGAAGAAAATCCATAATCTGGGTAAGACGAGGAAGGCCCCCAGCTGTGAGGAATCCAGTATGGAGTTAAGGGAGATGACAGTACAGTGATACAACTCATCAGCATATCTGCTAATTCCTTTCTTGGTTGCTTTGATGCATCATTTTCTGCTGAGATCGGCTTGGCCTCCTTGGGAGGAGTCGCCTCTCAGAGCACTCGGTGGGTGACCTGGGCTATGTGATGGGGAATCTCAAGGACAGTGCTCCCTGCCCTCTGGGGGCATGTGACTTTGGACTTCTCTTTTCCTGCCTGCAGTTGCCCTCAGAATGAGGATACTCAGACACCAAGCCAAGGAGAAGGTCATTTGCTTGTAGTCTCTGGGCTCAGGGTTGGATTTATTTTCCTAGAGCCAGAGAGTGGGCTGGAGCAACAGCACAGCAGCAGGGCATTTGCCTTGCATGCAGCCGACCCGGGTTTGATTCCTCCGCCCTTCTCGGAGAGCCCGGCAAGCCACTGAGAGTATCTCGCCCACATGGCAGAGCCTGACAAGCTACCTGTGGTGTATTCGATATTCCAAAAACAGTAACAAATCTCAAAATGGAGACATTACTGGTGCCTACTTGAGCAAATTGATAAGCAACAGGATGACAGTGATAGTGACAGTGACAGTGACAGAGCCAGAGAGTGACTGTATCAAGCTCTGTGGTCTGTATCATAACCTGGCACCTGTGATTCCCATGTGGGGACAACAGCCCAAGCTAATGCTCACCTAGAATTCTGGGGTGGGGAACAGTGGGCTGGTGGGCCACAAAAAAGACATGGATGCTTCTTGCTGGCTGCCAGGGGCCCATCTGCCTGCACTGTGCAGCCCATAAAGGTTTTTCAGGGGTTGGAGTGATAGCGCAGTAGATAGGGTCCTTGCCTTGAATGCAACCCGCCCAAGTTCTCAACCGATCCTCAGCATCCCATATGGCTCTCTATGCCAGAAGTGATTACTGAGTACAGAGCCAGGAGTAACCCCTGAGCACTGCTGGGTATGGCTTCCAAACAAAACAAAATAAGACAAAATCAAAAGGATGTTACAAATATTCAAGGGCCTTGGGCGGAGCATGTATCACTTGTATCACTTCTCATCCTGTTGATCTTTGATTTGCTTGCGTGGGCACCAGTAACGTCTCTATTTGTCCCTCTCGAGTGCTAGTGTAGTCCAATAGTATATGCTCGCTCCAGGAACATGAAGAGCCTCAAACGGTTCATTCAGGATTTTGACGAAGAAGTCTGACTATCTCGTAGGTGGGCAGCCATGCGGTCTTTTGATGTCCTGTGGAATCCAGTCGGTAACAGCTCTAGTCCAGTGGTCGTCTCTAAATTGCATTATGTGTCTGGCCCATCTGATTTTTGACACCTTGGCAAATGAGACAGCGTCCCTGATTCTTCATTGTCGACGGAGGTCAGAACTCCGCATTCCTTCTCTCACTTTAGGGCAGGAAGAATAGTGGAGTCGAAAAGCTGTGCCTGGAGCCGGAGGTTCTTCATCCTCTTAATCACTTCGACGCTCTTGAAGGCATTCCACGCTGCTCTCTTCCTCCTGTGCAGTTCTGGTGCCAAGTCATTCCTCATGTTGAGTTCTCGGCCCAGGTACACATAGCTGCTGCATTTGGAGATGTTCGTTCAGTTGAGAGCAAATGGAACATCAGGGACTAGTTCATTTATCATGAACATTATTTTGGTGAGATTCAGCTGCAGCCTGACCTTTCCACAGTCATGGTCAAAGTCGGCCAGCATTTGTGCCACTTGGCTAATGTTATTAGAACGATGTCATCAGAGAAGCGGAGGTGGTGTAGTTGCCGACCATCTATCTTCACTCCCATTCATTCCCATTCCAGTCATTGCATGACGTTCTCACGGGTAGGGCACTAAAGAGTTTCAGTGAAATGGTATCACCCTGCTGAACCCCTCTCTTTATGTCAATGATCACTTCCTTGTAGAATGGTGAGATCCTGGTGGTGAATCCGTAATACAGTTCATGAATGATCTTGATGTACTGAGTTTGAATGCCCTGTTTAGCTAGGGCTTTGATGACCGCTTCAGTCTCGACAGAATCAAAGGCCTTCTTCAAACCGATGAACATTAGACAGAGTGGCATCTTGAACTCTCAGGAAACTTCAATGAGCTTGGTCACTGTGTGGATATGGTCGATCGTACTGAATCCTTTTCAGAACCCAGCTTGCTCACATGGTTGTCCTTCGTCTAGCGTTCTGCCTACTCTATTCAGGATGACTCGAGTGAACAACTTGTAGATGATAGACAACAGGCAGATTGGGCGATAGTTGCCTATGTCGTGGATGTCTCCCTTCTTGTACAATAGAATGATCCTGCTGGTTTTCCATTGGAATTCATACGGACAGGTAGCATGTGAAGAGCCAAGCCAGTGTATTGACGAGCACTGGTGGCAGATTCTTCAGGTGTTCAGGTCTGACCTTGTCTGGACCAGGTGCTGTACATGTTTTTACTGAAGAAATGGTGGGTCAGATTTCGGAAGGGAGGAGGTTGGGAACGACATATCCATCCTGGGGAATTTGGTATGTGGGCAGGTGGACATGGCTGTCAAAGACATCTGAGTAGAAGTCATGAATAATCCCCTCCATTGCCCTTCTGGAAGATGTGATAGATCCATCAGGACATCGGAGGGCAGTCATCTTGGTCTTGTAGTTGGCGAAGGACAGGAAAGCATTGCGAATACTTTTCCTGACTTCTACCACATTGGCCAACACTGCTGCTCTTCTCTCTTTGAGGTCTTTATCGCTTCTCTGCACAACTTTGTGAGCTTGGACATTAGCTTGTGATTGTCTGAGGCTCGTGCCAAACCACGTTGGCGAATGAGCTTGAGAGTTTCCGAAGACAGGTGTCTGTTTGTGGTTTTCCCACTCTCAGCGTTACTCGCACAGTCATGGAGATGCTGAACCAGTCGATTGTATTCCTCGTCCATGTTGTCAACGACCGCATCTTCCCACGTTGCCGCAGTAGTGCCAAAGAGCTCCCAGCTGGTGGTCCTTCTGAGAGTTCTCTTCTTAAACTTAAACTTCGCAGTCCTTTTTCCCCGCTCTGTGAAGTAGAATTGCACTTGCAACAACAGCAACAACAATACCATAGCAATGTGATTCAAACCACTCAAGATACATTATTTAAAAAATGCATTTTCAGAACTCTCTCCTCTGCACAGCTGCCACACAGGGCTAGGTCTGCAGAGCCTAAGTTTAGTTTATTGATCATTCTTTCTTCATTTTTCAGACAGGAAGTGACATTCTGGTGAGGTAAACTCTAGCCATAGTCATTTTTTTTTAAATTAGGGGCCACTGCCAGCGATGCTGGGACTCTCCTGGTGTCACTGGGTGGGGACCTGCAGTGTCGTGGATCAAACTCAGGGCTTCACCTATGCTCTGCAAACGTGCTACCACTCCATGTACCCAAGCTGAAGCATTTACAAAATTGCTTCTATTGTGCAGGTACTCTATCTTTGCTTTTGAAAAATTCAGTAGTAAAAAGAAAGGACTGCAAATGAAATACTGCAACTCAAATCAGTGCCAAAAGGCAAGTTATATTTGCTGGACAAGTTATATCAGACCTGGACACGTTGTTTGTGCCTGAGAACAATGATCTGCAGATTTCTTATCTTGGGAGGACTGGGAAGTGGGGAGCACAATGAGGTCAACTCTACATTCATGATCATGTCTTTGGCATAATAGCTTCCTGCACTTCTATGTGGCATTTGACACTCTGAGGCTCCCTTAAAACTTAGCCCATATTTCTTTTATGAATCGCCTTACTTTTGTGCCACTATTCATTGCAGGATAACTGCAGGTAGTGTGTGTTTAAGGAAGTAAAAAAAGAAATGTATAGGGGCTGGAGAGATAGTATAGTGGGTAGGGCATTTGCTTTGTACGAGGCCAACCTGGGTTCGATTTCCAGCATCCCATATAGTCCCCTGAACACTGCCGGGAGTAATTCCTGAGTGTATGAGTCTGGAGTAATCTCTGTGCATTGCCGGGTATGACCCAAAAAGCCAAATAAAATAAAATAAAATAAAAGAGATGTATATAAGAATTTGTTCCTGCTGTTCTAATCTTGTTGGTTGCTGACTTTTCTAGGTCACCTATCAGCTAGTCCACAGACTTCCTTAAAGAAACAGAAGCAAAATCGAGGAGGGAGATTAGAGAGTTGCCTACAGGGGTTGCATTTTTTGCCTTGGGGGACCAACACATTCTTTCTCAGGCTGGCAAGACACGGTAGGTCTTAGGCACCAGGGTCCTTGGTTCCAGGGAGCGGCTTCCCTAGGCACTGGGGGAGGGGGAACAATGCAGGCAGGGAATTCTGACTGTATTTTAGATTCTATCCTATTGGTTCTTCTGAAATCCCTGAAATCTCATTAGACATTTTTTTCTGTCTGGTTTTCTTCCCAGACTGTATGTGCCTTTGATTCTTTTCATTTTGATGCCTAATGAGCGGGATCAGACTTAAGCTTAATCAGCTGCCCGTCTTGAATGTCTAAAAGCCATTTCCAGAGTGGAAAAAAAAAATCATAAATACTCCAAATTAGGAGAATGTGAGAAACTTCTAAAAGAACCAAAAGAAGTTGCCTGGTTACATTTGCTTCAGATTAGTTCTTGTTTTCAGTATTGGGATGAGGAGACTTTCTGTAAAAATAAAAAACAAAATAGTCTATCCATTAAAGACTTTGTAAATGACCCTAGCCCAGCCTGAAGTAGATGATTATAATTGATTCTTCTATTGTGTTTTAATGGACTGGAGCGATAGCAAAGAAGATAGGTCATTTGCTTTGCACGCAGCTGACCTGGGTTCGATTTCTCCATCCCTCTTGGAGAGCCTGGCAAGCTACCAAGAGTATCCCACCCACACAGCAGAGCCTGGCAAGCTACCCATGGTGTATTCAATATGCCAAAAGCAGTAACAACAAATCTCACAATGGAGACATTACTGGTGCCCACTAGAGCAAATTGATGAACAACTGGACCAACCAACACTGCTACAGTGCAGTGCTATTGTGTTTTAATGAGAGTAATATCTTAAATGACCAAATGAGCCTAATGGAATGCATTAGAAGGGATGCGCTTCATTTTATTTTTAGTGCCACGTATTGAATCTGGTGCCTCCTACAGGCAAAGTAGGTGTTCTATTATTGGGCTACATCCATGGCCAGGATCACTTTCAAAGATAGATGATGAGATTACATCATGTATCTAATGAAGTCCCAATGTCAGATTTTATTTGCTTTAAGTTGTACATCCAGTTACTGTCCATTTCACTTTTACTACCAACTCTGAGAGGCCATTCTTCCCCTTTCTTTTCAGTGATATTCCGTTCTCCAGCTCCAGAATGACCCAACACTATTGGTCAATCAGCCAATCAAATCATTTCATGCATCCTGGCTACCAAGTAGAGTATTTCATTGGTAGGTTTAGCCCAAAGAAGCCAATGGGAAAGCTTCATACTATCTCTGAGGCACAGGGGATGGAGACCAGCAGTCTTCAGGGTTTGAACAGAAGACAAGGTATCTCATTTGAGCTGTTGCAGCCATGTTGTGTCTGGGGGATGCTAAGCATGAGCTCTGCAGCAAGAAGACAGAGCCAAGACATAAGGAAGAGAGGCTTCTGGGAACATCTGAAAAGCCCGGATCAATCTATATCCGATCTCCACAAGGAGTTTTCAGCCACAGGAGATAATAGATTCTCTTTTGTTATAGGTTCCTCGAGGTTTTGGTTTCTGTTACTTGTAAACCAACATAGCCTACAGTACATCTGGATGTTCCTGCTGATAGGAAACTGAGTAATGATCCCCTTGAACAATATCTGAATGAGCTCCCTAGGGATCTGGTCTCCGTGCCAGTCTGTTGGATGTCTCCCTGGGATCTGATTCCTTTTTACCTTTAATAAACTGTATCATCACGAGGAGATGAGACACATCAAAGGAAGTTTCCACATTTTAAAAATTTGTTCTTATTCAAATATTCTGGTTCTGATGCTAGTTTTCTTCTATCTCTTAAAACAGAGTCACTCCTGATTTATCAACTAAGACAGACAAAGCGCAGTAGTCTAACAAGCCCTTGACCTGTTGCTCTTTGTCTTAATAGTAAACTCTGTGAGGGGTGTAACAACTGTTACTTTAAAAACAGGTGAACCCTACACTGACATCAGAAAACTTGATATTTTTTGGGGGGGGATTGGGCATTTGGACCACACCCAGTGATGTTTGGAAGCCATTCCTGGCTCTGCGCTCAGGAGTGACTCCTGGTGGTGGACCATACATGGTGTTGGGGATTAGAACTATGTTTGATCACATGAAAGGCAAGTGCCTTGTCTCCGAATGGCTCAGAGGCACATGAGAAAATGTTCCACATCACTAATCATCAGGGAAATGCAGATCAAAACAACCATGAGATATCATTTCACACCACAGAGACTGGCCCACATCCCAAAAAACAAAAGCAACCGGTGTTGGCGTGGATGCGGGGAGAAAGGGACTCTCCTTCACTGCTGGTGGGAATGCCGACTGGTTCAGCCCTTTTGGAAAACAAGCCTGCTCATTTCTTATGAGTAGCTGAAAAGGTAATTTTTCTAACAAAAGTCCGAGATGTACTCTCTTTGCTAGGGAGGAAAACAAGGTTTTAAAGACTGTGGTCTGTTCTGTTAATCACTTTCAAGGCTGCAAAGAGTGATCTGACTCATCACTTTCCAGGGGGCTGAGGCTGTCAAGTCTGAGCCCTGAGTAGCTATTTTGGGGCAGAACAAGTCACCTGCAGAGTCCAGAAATCCTCCTCCCTGTGTGCAGAGGTGTAGTCGGACACTTGGAGAGCTTGGGTCTGGTCTGAGGCTGTTAAAACATAAGATCACAGGAGTAGAGATGATAGTAGTGGATTTTACAGCAGGGTCGTGGGAGGGTGGCGGCAGAGGTAAGGTAAACCTTGGGAAGTCAAGGGCAACTTTATTAAAGAATGCCAAAAGGCCAACCGAGCAGACAGTCCAATTAAAGATATCCTTCTGGGTTCCCACAGAATTTTTCCAAATTAGATACTCTGAGTGTGGAACGCAGGAACCTGGGCATGTTAAAAACAAGTTCTTCTGATAATTCTGATGTACACGAGGTTCATGACTTAGCCCCTCTGCTCCTCCATTGCTGCTTACAACTTTCTACAGAGTAATAGGTTGATTTTTTGGACATGCTTGTGTTTTTTTAAATTAATTTTCTTATGTAACCACCATGAGATACAGTTACAAACTTTCATGATTAAATTTTAGTCATACAATGATCGAACACCCATCCCTCCACCAGTGTGCATTTTTCACCATTAATATTCCCAGTACCCCACCCCATCTCACCTTCTGCCTCTGTGGCAGGAAACTTCTTTCTTATTCTCTCTCTCCTTTTGGGCATTATGGTTTGCAATACAGATACTGAGAGGCCATCATGTTTGTTCCTTAGTCTATTTTCAGCACGCATCTCCCATCCCAACGATCCCTCTATCATTTACCTAGTGGTCCTTTCTTCATCCCAGCTACCTTTTCCCCTAGTGAGGCCGGCTTCCAAACTGCGAAGCCATCCTCCTGGCCCTTTCCTCTACTGTCCTTAGGTATTAGTCTCATATTATGTTACTTTATATTTCACAAATGAGTGCAGTCATTCTATGTCTGTCCCTCTCTGACTCATTTTACTTAGCATGATACTCTTCATGTTTATCCACTTATATGCAAATTTCATGATTTCATCTTTTATAACAGCTGCATAGTATTCCATTGTGTAGATGTACCAAAGTTTTTTTTAACCAGTTCTCTGTTCTCCAGCACTTGGGTTTTTATTATTTTCCAGATTCTGGCTATTGTGAACAGTGCTGCTATAAAAATACAAGTGCAGATGTCATTTATACTGTGTTTTTTTGCATCTCTGGGATATATTCCAAGAAGTGGGTCATATGGGAGCTCAATTTCTAGGTTTTGGAGGAATGTCCATATTGTTCTCCAAAGAGACTAAACCAATCAGCATTCCCACCAACGATGAATGACGGTCCCTTTCTCCCACATCCACACCAGCACTGGTTGTTCTTGTTCTTTTTGATGTGTGCCAGTGTTTCTGTGGTGTAAGGGTGATATCTCATTGTTATTTTGATTTGCATCTCCCTGATGATTAGCAGTGTAGAGCATTTTTTCATGTATCTTTTGGCCATTTGAATTTATTTTTTTGAGGAAGTTTCATTTCTTCTCCCCATTTTTTGATGGGGTTGGAGTTTTTTTTCTTATAAAGTTCTACCAGTGTCTTATCCTGGACTTCAAGCCTCTATCTGATGGATATTGAGTAAATATTGTTTCCCATTCTGTGGTTCTTTTTATATTTTGTTCATTGTTTCTTTTGAGGTGCAGACGCTTTTTAGTTTAATGTAGTCCCATTTTTTTATATTTGTTTCCTCTTGATGGTCAGTGGTGTTTCATCTTTAGCTTTACTATCATGGAGGGTTCTGCCAAAAAGTTGTTTTAATGAACATCAATAAGTCATTTGTGGGGCAGAGTTGGAAATAAAATCATAATATGGGATTTGTGTTCTGGTGAGTTGGACAATTTAGGGATGCAGTGGTGATATCAGCAGGGACCAGGGACCAGTAGGGCCTATGGACTTCAGTAGATAAACTTCCAGTTTTTCCTCCATTCTTACAAAATCCAGTCAACAAACATGTAAGCATTTATTGGCCACCTGTTATGCTGAAGGCATGGTTACAGGCTGTGGATACCAAGAAATATAAAAGGATTCTCTGCCTGATGGAATATACAGGCTGGCAGTTACGAATATTTTACACAGTGGGCCTCAAAACTATCAAGTGGCTTGCAAACAGGCACTGCGGCTAAGTGAAAGAATAGGTTTCTATTCTAGTGTGTTTTCAAGCCCATAAGATTTAATGATGCCCTTTCTACAAAGCAGATTTAGATTTGGGTTAGAATTTAGGAGGCACGTGAGAGTTATAGTCAGCTCATCTTCATAGTCATTCAAAATCAGAAATACAGCTATCACTCAAGAATCATCCAGATGTTGGCTGGCAGTCTCTCATTACAATGGTGGTCAAAGATTGAGATTTATGAAATAAAATAACTCTAGAAAATAAGGTTTTTATGGTGACTTTGCTAAGTAAAGTGTCTTAAGAGAAGGGCCATTGTGGCACTGACGCTGAGCAAGAGGCAACTGGCAATGACGGTGTTGCTTATGAGATTTACGAAGCCATTCAGTGACCCTGTGGTGAGTAATTCCTGTTCAGAGATGGAGAGAGGCAAGAAAGCAGAAGAGGAGAGTGAGGGGTGCAGAGGAATCACGAGGAGCTCAATCCTATGTCCAGAGTGAACAGCAGGTAAGGAAGGAAACGAGGTAATTTTACCACTAGCATCTTGTCATAAGCCAGTTCAGTGCAAGCAATCATGTTGCAAATCTTTTCATCACATGGCTAATTGTATGTAAGACAGTTTTGACATACAAGAGAAAAAGATCTCTTGGGGTTGGAGAGAGGTGTACAGGGTAAAAGTCACTTGGCTTGCCCTTGGCAAACTCCAGTTGATGCTCAGCACTGCAGATGGTACCCTGAGCATCAACAGGAGGGATTTCTGAGCACAGAGCCGGTAGTAAGCCTTGAGTACAGCTAGATATGGCTTAAACCCTCATCCCCTTTCTCCATTCCAAGGAGAAAGACCTCAACCATTAATTCTAATCCAACTGTTGTTTTAGCTAATTCTAATCCTAACAAAAACGCTACTAACCAAAATCCTAACCCAAATCCTAACCCCTAACCCCAACCCCAGATCAATAGTAATATTAATACTAACCCAAACTTTAACCCCAGATCTAATCTACACCTTATCAATAACCTAAACCTAATCCCAACCCAAAAACTCTATCTTTATCCCAATCCCAATACTAATACAATTCTAAATTTTACTACACCAGATCTACCCCAACTTTAACCCCAATGATTATAAAACCTAACTGTAACCCCAGTGCTAATCTCAGCCATTAACCCATTTCCAAACCTAATTGTAACCCCAAAATTTGTTTTAACTCCAACCCTAATTTTATTTCATTTTTATTGAATCACAGTGAGATACATAGCTACAAAGTTGTTCATGATTGGCTTCAGTCATGTAATGTTCCAACACCTGTCTCCAATATACATTTCCCACAAACAATGTCCCTAGTTTCCCTCCCCCTGACTTGGCCTGCCTCTATGACAGGCACTTTCTCTCTCTCTCTCTAGCTCTCTCTCTCTCTCCCTCTCTTTCCCTCTCTCTCCTCCCTCCCTCCATTCCTCTCTCTTTCTCTCTCTCTCTCTCTGTCCTTTGGGCGTTATGGCTTGAAATTCAGATACTGAGAGGTTATTATGCATATCAGTTTACCTACTTTTAACACTCAGGTCTTATCCAGAGTGATCATTTATAACTATTATTGTCATACAAGTCCTTTCTCTATTCTAACTGCCCTCCCCGACCACATACACACACTTGTGGCCAGCTTTCAACCATTTACCAGTCCTCCTGACCCCTGTTTCCAACCCTACTTTTTACCTAAACTCTAACCCATAATTCCAAATCAAAAAACAGTTCCAAACTTAATCTAACCACAAACAAAACCCTTAACTTCACGCTAAACCCAACTTTAACCATAACCCAACTCTGACCCTTAACATTACCCTAATCTTAACCCAAACCCTAACTCCAGTCTAACCCTAATCCCAATCTAAGCCTAATCCCAGTGCAACCCTCCCCAATATTAACCCCAACCCCAAACCCAAACCTAACCTTAAATCCAATCCTGATCTTTAATCTTAACTGCAGTCACAACCTCAACTCTCACCACAACACCAACTCTAACCTTGCCCTTTTCATGATGTCCTTTAAAAGGTTTCTCTATAGTAGTATTGCCTTGCCACCAACTCACTGTGTGGTGAATTGTCTGTGGGACAGTTATGGGAAACCGTTCATGGTCGAACTATAGATACAGGGGAGCTGAGGTAGGGATCAAAGGTTGGCTAAAGAAGCAGGATTGTGCACTGGGAGTAGTGAGTTAGAGTTAGACGTGAGTTTATTTCCACCCAGAGATGCAGAGTAGCACCCAGAAATTGACATTCAAACACACCCAAGTGGGCAGTCCAAGTCTTATTTCAGGGTTGGGTAACATCCATAGCATTAGTGCTAGAAAAATCTTTGATTAGTATTTGTGATCACTCTTCAGAAGCCAGTGGCTTTTGGTTGCTTTGTCATCCCCTTGAACGGTGTATTTGCCATCAATTTGGACTATGAATGGGATGCATCTCTTTGTATATCAAATATCCAGCCTCTTGCTATGTGACAGAACACCCTGAGATTTAGTGGTTGAGAACCACCACGATCTTTTTAGCTTACAATTCTCTGTGTTGGTTGGGTCTGGTTTCCCAGGAATGTGTTTGTGGTTAGCTGCTGTCTGGCTCAGAGGCCTCGCATTGTGGTTTTGGCTGAGGCAGTGGCTGGTGTGATTGGGCTATACATCTCTCATTACCCAACACACGGGCCTGGGATTATTTTGTAGATGTCTTGGTGGGGTTCCAAGAACAAAAAGTGAAACACCTCATAAGACATAGACTTAAAATTGGCACATATCACATTTTAATTTTTTGAGTAAAATTTTAACCTCAAAGGATTATAAAATATACATTTTTTGAGAAGTGATTCACAGTTTTATTAGAATGAATCTTTCCCCTTTGAATTTCACTTGCCCTTATATGAAACATCATGCATGCATAATCCTGAAACAAACAGTTTAATATTTCACCCATCATCTAATCCCAGCCACCAAGTGTAGAAAATAGACTCTTGTCCCCCAGCCTCCACCATTATGAAGACAGTGTTTCAACCGAGACTGCAGCCTCCTAACGGGCCAGCTTCTCTCTCTCTCTCTCTCTCTTTCTTTCTTTCTTTCTTTCTTTCTTTCTTTCTTTCTTTCTTTCTTTCTTTCTTTCTTTCTTTCTTTCTTTCTTTCTTTCTTTCTTTCTTTCTTTCTTTCTTTCTTTCTTTCTTTCTTTCTTTCTTTCTTTCTCTCTTTCTTCCTTCCTTCCTTCCTTTCTTTCTTTCTTCCTTTCTTTCTTCCTTCCTTTCTTCCTTTCTTCCTTTCTTTTTTCTCTCCCTTCCTTCCTTCCTTCCTTCCTTCCTTCCTTCCTTCCTTCCTTCCTTCCTTCCTTCCTTCCTTCCTTCCTTCCTTCCTTCCTTCCTTCCTTCCTTCCTTCCTTCCTTTCCTTCTTTCTTTCTTCTTTTTTTTATTGAATCACCATGAAAAAAGTTACAAAGCTTTCAGGTTTAAGTCTCAGTCATACAATGATCAAACACCCATCCCTTCACCAGTGCATATGTTCCACCACCAAGAACCCCAGTATACCTCCCATCCCACGTACCCTCCGACCCCGCCTGTGTGGCTGATGATTTTCATTTTACTCTCTCTTTACTTTGATTGCATTCAATATTTCAACAGAAAGCTCATTATTATTATTTGGAATCCCCCCCCTCCAACAATCAGACCTGCTGAAAAGCCATTATTTGATAATTTGTTTTCCATTGCTGAGATTGAAGAGCATATGAGGTATCTCGGTAGCGTGGTTTTGGATTTCTGGTATTTTAGTAATTAAGTCCAGAAAAATTTCTGCCAGAAGTTGCATCACTGCAAGCTTGTACCTCTGTTTCGTGGGCTCTAAAAGATAGCGGTCACCTCGCTGCTGAGAGAGAAAAAACTTTCACTCCTGGAGTGCCGTTGGGCTGTAGCTTAGTTCACAGTCTAGAGGTATTTCTGCAAGAAGCTGCTGGGTTCCAAAAGTAGTTAGTGGGCCTCCGGGATCATGGTCGTTCAGGAATGGAGGAGCCGTTCGTGTGGGGGCACTTGGGGTCTCGTCTGGGTGGAAAGCGGCCTAAAATATACTTTTAATGGAAGGAACTGCACAAATGTACAAATGTATTGCAATAGAGGTAGATGCAGGGAGGGGAAAATGGCAGTTGCTTCTCAATCTCTGCCCAATTACCCTTCTCCTGGGATCTGGGAGAAGACAGAAACCGCCATATTGGAATGTAAGTTACACCTCAAAGTTTGATTATGGAATTCATCACTTGTTCCAATGGTCTGACCAGCAGTTGAATTATCAGTGGCTGCAAGCAATTAGAGTCTCACTGCTTGATCTTAGGTCAGAAAGTAATCAGCTTGGTTTTGTTACCTTCAACCTGCTCTGTATTCCTTGAAACTCAGGTTTTAGGTAATGGCTTTCTTTCCAAGGAAACATGTACTGGGAAGAAAGTATAACTCCAGGTATACTGGAGAACCATCCGAAAGAAACCACAAAACCTCATGACTTCTAGGAATGTCCAACATAAAATGTCATCTCACTACACTCCCTGACCATCTCTATAGATGACCAACTAGAACTAAAACATCTAACTGGGCAATCAATGCCCTAGGTGATAACCGTGGTCATGAGTAATATGTCAAGAATCTTCCCTTCCTCTCTCACCATCATTGTGCTGATGGAAACAGCCCTTAGAGCTTCTCTGTGGTTGGTCAAAGCTATTAGTGATTTAAATGTACTTAGGGGTCCCTTCCATGGGTTGGCCAAAATATCTTAACATGCTGCTCCCCCATCACATGGCATACAACCGCCATTAATATTCTTCATGTGCCTTTTGTGAGACTCACAAGCTAATTACAGACTGCATAATTAAGTGCTTCATTTTCCAAATGTGAAAATGTACCCATGCATTCCTCCTTTTGAGCTAGCTTTTACTAGTGGTGACTAGCAGCATGATTCACTCTGAAATGAGAAGGGGTGCTTTGATGCCCACTTTGTGCTTTTCAAACATCATAGAAGGCTGGGAGATCAGGGCAGGTTTGATTAATTTTTTACCATGGAAGTATAGATTGGAAGCCCCTTTCTTCTTGCCCTTATGAGCTATTTATTTCTCATTGAACTCAGGGGGTTTATCTTCTCTTTACTGGCTCTGGTCAAGGCAGTAAATCTACGAAGCATTTTAAAGAAACAATTTCTAGCCTTTGTGCAGCCTTTTAGAGTTAGGGTCATTATACCCAAATGTCACTTAGTACTCACAACAAACCTCGAATATAATTTTTTTTTAAATCTCTGTTTTACAAGTGTGCATCCTGAAGTTCAAGGATTTTATGTGATTCAGACAGATTTCTAAAACCAGGGTGATGGCATCTTTGATCAAGGTCAGTATAATACTAGAATTCCATATACCTTTTTTCTATCATTATGGAAAAGTAGGGGATCATCTGGTTAATTTCCTTTTCAAAGAATGCTTTTGGGAACTCTATTTCCTGCTTAGGACTAACTATATTGTGTTTTTCTTCATAATATTTGGTTGTCATGAGGCATTAGAGTGGGAATAGAATTTAGCTGCACAAGGGAAATTGCAGAGTGAAATATATATATATATATGAATATATATATAATGGTCTAAAGGTTGAACTTTGCAGTGATTATAATTTTCACTGTATAAATTTTCACTGTATAATTTTCACTATATAAATCTTGTTATGTTGATTCCAATTATTTGATGTTTTGGTGCACAATATTTGTCTTTTAAATATCTTTTTCTTCTTTTTTTTAATACCTTTTTCTTCAAGTTCATTATTTGTACACAGGAAGGCCATGGAATTTTGTGTATTCATTTTGTAACTTGCTACCTTACTACATTGGTTTATTGTTTCTAGGATAGTATCTTTAGGGTTTTCAATATATAGTATCATGTCATCCTTGATTGTTTCCAATGTGGGTACACTGGTGATGAGTGTGGTATTGGAATAATGTGCATGAGACACCGTTATTAACAGTATTATAAACCACAGGGCCTCAATAAATTAAAAAATAATAAAGGTTGAACTTCAATTGTGGGGTCAGATCTTGCTGTAAGAGGATTTTTCTCTTAAAATGGCTTAGCAGTAAGGGGTAGGCCTCTGTATAAGTGCGGATGTACCACAGACACAATGTGTGTAGTCTTTATCCCCCTACAACACTTCTGACTCCAGGTGTGTGGGATGGGACCCCTCCCCCACATTAGCCAGTTCATTGACACAAGCTGGGAGTCCTATCATTCAGTTCCGTTCTGATACTATGTACTGAAGTGAGTGTCTGTTCCCTCAAGTCAAGAACTCAGACCCACAAAAGTACCCGACTTGCAGTGCCAATCACAAGTTCCAGATTTTCATTTGAAGTTCTGAGTAACCAGTGATAACTCAGGTTTCCCTCAGTCCCCAACTTATGTTGAACAGTTTATCAGAACAACTCTCAGAAGTCAGAGAAGCACTTGTTGCTTTTGTTTGTTTGTTTGTTTCACTTTGAGGAGGCATACCTGGCAGTGCTCAGAGATTACTCCTGATTCTATGCTCAGGGACTACTTCTGGCAGTGGATCATAACCTACGTGGTGTCATAGATTGAACGGGATTGGCTACATGCAAAGCAAACACCTTATTTCTTGTACTATATCTCTGGCCCCAGAACTTACTCTTTTAATTAAATTTTTTTAGCATAATAAGGAATATAATAAAAAATGAAGATGGGTAACTAGATGCAGAATTGGAAAGAAAAACATAAAATTATGTTTTTTCTCAGATGATATGAATCTTTATATAAAAAATTCTAAGTACCTATAATAATAAAATTATTAGTATTTATCAATGCATTATAAATAATAAATGAACTGTGAAAGACAAGAAAATATATCAAAATTATGCAGCATATAACTTGAAAATAATTTCTAAAAAAGTCACAATAACATAAAATAATAAAATACAAATAAACTTAACAAAATAAGTGCAAGATATGAGAATTATAAAATATTTTGCAATAAATGAAAAAAATCAGCTACTTGCTCAAGTATTGCAAGATTCAATGTTGTTAAAATGACAGTGTTCCCTAAATTGGTCTACTAAATACCAGCATAAGAATCACAACCATTTTTTTTTAATTACTGAATCACCGTGAGGTACAGTTACAGGCTTACAAACTTTCATGCTTTCGTTTCAGTCATACAATAGTCGAGTGCCCATCCCTCCACCAATGCCCATTCTCCACCACCAATGGTCCCACTACCCCTACCCATTCCCTCCATCCCACCCTGCCTCTGTGGCAGGGCATTCCCTTTTGCTCGCTCTCTTTCTCTCTCTTTGGGTGTTGTGGTTTGCAATTAAGGTATTAAGTGTCCATCATGTTCGGTCGATAGTCTACTTTCAGCCCGCATCTCCCATCCTGAGCGGGTCCTCCTAGAACACTTTACTTGGTGGTCCTTCTCTATCTGAGCTGCCTTTTCCCCCAGCATGTGAGGCCGGCTTCTAAGCTGTGCAATAATCCTTCTAGTACTTATCTCTACTATTCTTGGGCGTAGTTTCCCATTCTGTTACTTCATATTCCACAAATGAGTGCAATCTTTCTATGTCCTCTCTCTTTCTGACTCATTTCACTTAACACGATACTCTCCATGTTAATCCGCCTATATGAAAATTTCATGACTTCATCTTTTCTAACAGCTGCATATATTCCATTGTGTAGATGTACCAAAGTTTCTTTAACCAGTCATCTGTTCTCAGGCACTCAGGTTTTTTTTTTCCCAGATTTTGGCTATTGTAAACAATGCTGCAATGAACATATAAGTGCAGATGTCATTTCTACTATACTTTTTTTGCATCTCTGGGATATAATCCCAGAAGTGGTATTGCTGGGTCAAATGGGAGCTCAATTTCTAATTTTTTGAGAGTCGTCCATATTGTTTTTCAAAAAGGTTGAACAAGTCAGCATTTCCACCAGCAGTGAAGGAGAGTCCCTTTCTCCCCATATCCGGGCCAACACCAGTTGCTTTTGTTCTTTTGGATGTGTGCCAGTCTCTGTGGTGTGAGGTGGTATCTCATTGTAGTTTTGATCTGCATCTCCCTGATGATTAGTTATGAAGAGCATTTTTTCATGTGCCTTTTGACCATTCAAATTTCTTCTTTGAGAAAGTTTCTGTTCATTTCATCATCCCATTTTCTGATGGGGATGGATATTTTCTTCTTGTGGAGTTCAACCAGTGCTTATATATCCTTGATATCAACCCATTATCAGATGGGTATTGGACAACTCTTTTTTTACTGTAGAAACAGATAAGTTTCTAAATTCATATGGAAACTCAAGGAATCCAGAATGATAAAGCAATCTTGAAATAAAAAAGAAAGTTGAAAGATTTACTCTTTCTCATTTCAAAACAAGAACACAACTGTAATCAATAGTGGTAATACTGACATAAGTAAAGACATATAGGTCATGGGATAGAATTGGTAGTCTATAAATAAATCCTCAAATTCATGATCAAATTTTAAAAATTTGGCATTTTATATAAATTACTAGATTTTATACATATATTTTTAATTGAGTTATTGTGAGATATAGTTACAAATCTGTTCATTCTTGGTTTCAGTCACACAATATTTCAACATCTATCTGTCCACCAGTGTTTATACATATTCTCAAGTGTACAATTTGATGATTAATTTTTAATAAGGGTTCTAGAACCATTCAGTAGTGGGAAAAATGATCTTTTGAGCAAATAGTGCTAGAACAACTGGATATCCACGTTCCAGAGAATGAGTTCAATTCTAAACTCATCCACAGTGTCTAAAAATTGAATCAAAATATATGAAAGAATGCTCTTACACTTAGTAAGAGCAAAACTTAAAAAATCTCAGAAAAAAAAAACATGGTGATAACTCTTTGTGACCGTACATTAGGTAAAATTTCCTAGCTAGGACACCAAGGAACACAATCAACAACAACAAAAAAAAATGTTAAACTTCATTAAAATAAGAAAGATTGGTTCAAAGCAGATATCAAAAAAGTATAATGATACAGAGCTGGAGAGATATTATGGGCTAAGACATTTGCTTTGTGAGCAGCTGATCCTGGTTTGATCCCTGGAACCGCATATGGTCCCCTGAGCATTCCAGGAGTGATCTCTGAGCACAGGACCAGAGGGGAGCCCTGAGCACTGCTCAGTGCGATTTCCAAACCAAACCAAACCAAAACAGAAAACTATTATTGCACACAGAATGGGAGCAAATATTTGCAAGTCACATGTATCTATACGTAAACTATGTGAAGAATACTAAAAATGCACTAATAAATCAGCCCTACCAAAAAAGTGGACTAAGTGTCTGAAAAGACATTTCCCCCAAAAAGGTACAAGAAAAGACCCCAGCGGTTTTAGTTTGCAGGAAAATATAAACCACAACCGTACTGAGGTGCAACTTCATACATGAACGGCTATAATAAAAAGTACAGATAAGAACAAGTATGCTTGAGAGTGTGGATAATTAATGACCTAGTACACTACCATTTAGAATGGCATCATATAGTTATAGACTATTCAGTGGTTATCACTTTGGAAAACTCTATGATAGTTCTCTTTTTTTTGCAATTTTTGTATATTTTATTTTCATAAAGTAGTTCACAATTGTTCATCACAGATAATATTCAAACACTAATTCTACCACTGAGCACCTTCCCACCACAATAAGAGGGAAGTGTGTGAAGGTTGTTGCATTTCATTGTGGAGCCATTTAAGCCTGTATATAAGAGAATACAAGCAAGTATGTTAAAACCAAACAAATGTGTGCTACTTTTGGTAAGTAAGTGGGTTAGAGTATAAGAGGTCACGAGACTGCGAATGCATAGCTCTCTTCTGGGAGTTTTAGTTTACAGTCTCTGGATTGTGGCCATTGATGAGATTACATGGTGCTGGAGGCAGTTTGTGGGTGTGACTGCCAAGCTACTGGAAAACTGGGGAGCTGGGGGGAAGAGGCCCAGTCCTGATCTGAGCAGGCTTGGAGATCTCAGTCACCGGTTCTGCATACCTGGGTTTTTCTGCCAATTCCCTCTTGGGTGAGGCTCGTCTGAGCATGTGGAGAGTGGCCTTGAGCATGGCAGCAGTCGGGTTCTGGAAGTTTTCAGCTGTTGGGGTTCTGCTTGGGGCAGGGAGGGAAACACAACCTGACCCCTCTGAAGTAACCCGGTAAAGCTAAATGAGTCAGAAAGAGAGGGATAGACATAGAAAGATTCCACTCATCTGTGGAATATAAAGTAATAAAGTAGGAGACTAACACCCAAGAATAGTAGAAATAAGGACTGGAAGGTTTGCTCCATGGCTTGGAAGCCAGCCTCTCATGCTGGGGGAAAAGACAGCTCAGATATAAAAGGGACCACCAAGTAAAGGGTGTTTGGAGGACCTGCTCGGGTTGGGAGATGCATGCAGAATGTAGACTATAGATCGAACACAATGGTCACTCAATGCCTCTATTGCAAACCACAATACCCAAAAGGAGGAAGAGAAAAGGGAATGCCCTGCCACAGAGGTGGGGTGGGGTGGGGGGATGGGTGGAGGAATGGGTACTCATCATTGTATGACTGAAAAGCAAGCACAAAAGTTTGTAAGTCTGTTACTGTACCTCATGGTGATTCATTAATAAAAATTCTTTTTTTAAAAAAGAATGTTCTCCCTTTATGATTGTTCTTAAAGTAACTAAACATGGAGTTACCATATGACTTAGCAACTCTATTTCTCAATATATATACCCAAGAGAAACGAGTACATAGGTTTACACAAAGACTTGTATTCAAGTGTTCATAGCAACATTTTAATAGTAAGGGAAAAGGAGGCAACTCAAATGTCCAACAGTTGATGAGTAAATAAGCAACATGTGCTGTGTCCACACAATGAATTATTACTTGGTCATGTATGTGCAGAAAACGATACACACTGTAACTTGTGTGAAACTTAGGAAAAACATACGAATGAAAAGGCTAATAAAAAGACCACATGCTCTAGATTCCATTTATGTAAAGTTCCCAGAATAAGTCATCTATAGAGACAGAAAGTTAAGGTTTGCCTATTACTGAGGTGGAAGTGATGACTGGGGAGTGTTAGCTAAAATGTAATGGGTCATTTAAGGAATAATGAAAACGTTCTACTACTGATTGCAGCAATGGCTTCACAACACTGTGATTACTCTAAAAGCCAGTGAATTGCACACCTTGAGTAGGTGACCTGAATGATATGGAACCTCATTATTTTTATGTGCACTCAAGTAAAAATTGGTCTCTCAATTCTAACAAGATTATAAGACAGAAAATGTAAGGGATAATTAATGTGAATTGTCTCAAAATGTATATCAACATTTAATAAAAACCTCTACTTAGTTGACATTTAAGTTTTTCTCATGTCATTACATTTCATTAATTTCACAGTAGTTCTAATGTTAATTTATACCTTGGGCAAATTTCTTAAGAGGATATGTTTAAAGAAGGGAGAGAAAAGTTGGCCTATTTTTTGGTTAAAAATCACATACTCCAAATGTTTCGTGGTCTATATTTCTTGGTACATGAGGACCAGTTTAGGCTTGATAATTTTTCTCCTACAAATTCCTCTCGACATCCACCTCATCTCTCATTCTGTTGAGGTTATGAGTTGATGGCTTAAGTCTGACAAGTTCTCAGCATGTCTTCCAGGTCACTGATGTGTGTGTCACTGATGTGTGTGTGTGTGTGTGTGTGTGTGTGTGTGTGTGTGTGTTTCTCGCATGGCATTAAACCACAGGGCTTAGCATATGTGAGATATGTGCTTTACCACAGAATCACACATCCTCTTCAAAGATTTCATTGTGATTTTTTTCAGGGAGAATACTGTGGGTGGGCAGAGTTAACAAACTAGATAGGCCCAGACTTACCTAATTTGAATAATTTTAGTGAATTCTAGGCCATAGGGCAGTCCCTGGAGCTATGTCTGATTCCTGGCCCTGGAATGGTTTGAGCAGGGACAGAGCATTCCAGGTGACAAATGCCTGATAAAAGGAGGTGTATGGACAGGGGGTGAAGGGGTTGGGCTGGGGATGTATAGACTTGGGTTTGTCTGGTTTGCATATCAAGGCTAGATTCTTAGGCAGGTTATTGTGTTATTCTCGGAATTAGCTGAATCTGGAAGAAACAGCTCCTCCCAGGTTCACAGAATGCCAATGTCTCACAAAGTAAAAAGCAAAACAAAACAATAATAAAAACAAACAAACAAAAAACAACCCCTCCTCCTCCCAATGAAATCAACCATGATGTGTATGCTCTCTTCCTTCAATTCCCAGCCCCATCAATTTAGTTTGTCCCTGGGTCATATCTGAGCACTTGCCTTCCACCATTTCAGTTTTTCTAAGAATTCCTGTATGTGAACTGGCCCCCGGGAGAATCTCGTTCACATGTGCTCAACACATCTCTTCCCGTCTCTTGGCTTTGATCTCCGTGGCCAAACTCAGAACCAGACCACTGAATCTGAGCTTTCTCTTTTTCATCTCCTTGGTTTAAGAAATGGTTTCACCAAGGAGAAAACATGGAGGCTGTACTCTGCTTTGTCAAGTCTCTGCACTTGGACCAGTCAGTATCCATGTAGGAAATATAGCAAGTGACAGCAGACTCTAGGACAACTTCCAGTAATGGTTATCATTTATTGGGTTTCCATTAAGAGTCAGGCACCATAAAGTCGTGAACTACAGGATGTGAACTTGCTGAGGGTTGAATTCAACCTGCAAAGGGATGTGGTACATTGGGGGATGTGTTAGAAGAAAAATCCTTCTTTGGGAAATGGATTAATATTTAAGAAGTTCTTGATTCAAGTAAGTGGGACACCTTAATGGCTATACCTGATCTTCTGGACTGTAGTAGAAGCTATTTAGATTAAATGAGCTCATAGGAAGGGTTGATAACAGAGTCTGAGGTAAATTCAATCCTCAGCAAGTTCACATCCTATAGTTCATTACTTTATGGTGCCTAGTTCTTAATGGAAACCCAATAAATGATTTAAAAATTTTAAAAAATTCTATAAGGTAGTTCACAATATTTGATTACATTCAATATTCAAACACCAATCCCACCACCATTACACCTTTCCACCACCATATTTTGAGAGTTTCCTTTCAGAACCCCAACCCCTGTCCCAAAGCAGACCCAAAATAATTTATTTTGTATTGTTTGTTATGAAAAACCGCTGAAATTGATCCAAAAAGTATCCTTAGAGGAGAGTGCATGAAGATTGTTGTATTTCATCCAGGGGCCATTAAGCCCTTCTATAAGAGATTACTAAAGTGTTGTTAAAGGTTGAGCCTTATGTGATTAAATATATATATATGCATATATCACGATCACGAAATCCCATTAATCACCGATTTCTCCGGTGGGTTCAGTAACATCTCATTTCGTCCTTTCTCTGAGATCTTAGAAGTCTATCTCGACTCGGCCCTCCTAACGATGTTGCGCTAGGGGCTCTTCAGGGTCAGGGGAATGAGATCCAGCTTGTTACTGAATTTTGCATATGAATACACCATGGGAAGCTTGCAAGGCTGTCCCATGTGGGCAGGAAACTCTCAGAAGATTGCCAGTTTCTCCCAAAGGGAGAAGTAGGCTAAAGATATCGCACAGCCGCAAGATGGCCAATATGCATATATATATCTGTAAAAATATATTTCCCTTTAAGATTGGTGCCTTTTACTTTAACCTCCATCAAATGTGGTACACTACTCTCGGAATATTAGTGGTGTGAGGTCTAACTTGCGGCCCCGTGGTTCTGGAGGGTTCTGGAGGTATAACTCTCGTCTGTCCGGGCTGGGTCCTTGGGGCCGGGAGGGGAATTCACCTGCCCCACTCTGGGTTATCCCGAATAAAACAGCCTGGCGTGGGGTTCAGCGGCATGGCTATGGCGAGTCGTATCTCTCTCACCACTTACAATTACCACAAATTTAGGCTACTCTGGGATCTCCACAGAGTTTATATGAAACCAAGACAGAAAATAACCCCGCTGTAGGCTCTTAGTAATCCAGAATACTTAAGTGCAAGTGGCAAAATTTGTCATCATAATTCCATTCACCCTTTTCAAAGAAGTATGAGAAAAAAGTAGATATGAATAAAAGTATTTTGACTAAATGATTGTAGAAAAGCTTATGAAATGTGTTGCCAGATTCAATAGTGTAGCCTCTTTAAGAGAACCTAACATTAGATCTTTGGTGGAACTAATCCTTTTCAAAGTCATAAGAAGCCTTACTGTATCTAAATAAGCATGGGATGGTATGTTGACAGACTTTCTGGGTTGTTCATTTTGAGATAAGACACACTAAGTAGTCCTTACATTTTTCTCTCTCATTATCTTGTTAAAATTGAGAGAAAAGACTATTTTTGAGCTTTAAAGCTGTGAAAAAGAGTGACGCCCCCATTGTTTTCAATGAACCCTAATTACTCTAGGGAGAGTGGCCAGGGGCAAAGAATATATTGTAAAAATAACCCCCTATCAGTTAGTTTTTCCCACTGCCCTTCCTCAATGGTGAAATCTTGGTTTTCCCTAAAGGGTTCTTCTTCCCTCCCTCCTTTCCTCTCTTCCTCCCTCTCTCCCTCTCTCCCCCCTCCCTTCTTCCTTCCTTCCTTCCTTCCTTCCTTCCTTCCTTCCTTCCTTCCTTCCTTCCTTCCTTCCTTCCTTCCTTCCTTCCTTCCTTCCTTCCTTCCTTCCTTCCTTCCTTCCTACCTTCCTTCCTCCCTACTTCCCTCCCTCCCTCCCTACTTCCCTCCCTCCCTCCCTCCCTCCCTCCCTACTTCCCTCCCTCCCTAGTTCCCTCCCTCCCTCCATCCCTTCTTCCCTCCCTCCCTACTTCCCTCCCTCCCTCCCTCCCTCCCTCCTTCCCTCCCTCCCTACTACCTTCCTTCCTTCCTTCCTTCCTTCCTTCCTTCCTTCCTTCCTTCCTTCCTTCCTTCCTTCCTTCCTTCCTTCCTTCCTTCCTTCCTTCCTTCCTTCCTTCCTTCCCTCTTCCTCCCCTCCCTTCCTTCCTGTCTTTAGATGATAGCTTATATTTTGTTCACCATTCAGAAGAAATATGCAATTCTACGTATATCTGCACAAGGGCCAAGCTGGAATGAATATAGTTTATTAATTATTCTTTCCAGTAAAAAATTATGTTTGACAAAAACAGCAGCTATTTTCACTTGCAACTTCGTTGTGCAATGTTTTTCTTGGAAATGCCATTACAGGCAGCAGCTTTTGACTAGGATGCCAATAACCCTGACCTCTTGCAATCTTCGCTCTTCTGTGATTTCCTCCTTTTCAGCCTTTGGGACTATCTTCTAACACATAGAATATGGGAACACAAATGACTTTGAATCCTATCTCTGCCATTTAATTAGTTGTATGGCCAAAGGTACAGGCTTAAAATAGCAGAACTGAGATTCATTTAAGTGTGCTATCTGGGATGCGAGTAAGTCCTTTGTTATTGGTGGTGAGCACTAATGTATTACTGGAATCTGGCTCATGGAGAATGTGGTCCCAATAACGAGCCTCAACACCAAGCTTTCCTTTCATAGCCCTTGGGGTCTTGAAAAAGACTTGAAAATAGATAAAGACCATTCTGGTTGATAGAAGAATTTCATTTTTTTTTCAGTGAAGTCAAGGAAGAGACAGAACATGACATATTTCAAGTCTGTCTCAAAATATAAAATAAGTTCTGGCTTGAAATTTTTTCCTTGTTATAAACAATCCCTTCTCCTGGAGCAAGGATGAGTGGGGGACCTCCTTAGCGGAGGAAGGAGAATTAGCTCCTTTGTTTCTTTCCTAGACAGGGGTTCTCCTCCGGGTTGCCAGGTGGAGCAGAGAAAAATAGAGAACTCCAAGTTAAATGGCATTTCAGATAACTAACAAGCAATTTACCCAGGGAAGCTTTCTCAAAATGATCCCTGGGCATCCTGGTTTGGATATGACAATCCTACCCCTTCTCCGCTTTGACACCCAGGCACCGGATGACTTTCTGCTCTGAGCATTTGAATAAACAATGTTGTTCTTGGGTCAGCCACAATTATTCTGGATTATAGACTTCAGATATCAATCAAAGAAAAGCAAACTCTTCTAAGACTGAACTGTGCTTGGTTACCATGTGGCTGTGCCGTTGAATCACTGAGGAGAGGTTGGCTGAGAGCTGCTGCCTGGCTCAGTTCTTGAGCTTCATCAAAATCTTTTGTCCATTGGGAGTGACCCCTGAGCACTGCAAGGTGTGATTCCACTCCCTCTGCCCCCCCCCCCAGCCAAAAAAAGAAAGAAAACAAACCCAGACCAAATCCTTTTTTTTTTTTTTTTGCTTTTTTGGTCACACCCAGGGATGCACAGGGGTTACTCCTGGCTCTGAACTCTGGAATTACCCCTTGCAGTGCTCAGGGGACCATATGAGATGCCAGGAATTGAACCTGGGTCAGCCGCATGCAAGGCAAATGCCCTACCTGCTGTGCCACCGCTCCAGCCCCCCCAGACCAAATCTTTAATGTTAAAATAATTAAACTCACCTGCCTTTGATCATTTTTTCAGTGCTTGGATCATCTGATCAGTTTTGCTGGTTGGTTGTTATTTATACTTGTCTCCATATCACTTGGCTTTGCCAATCACTTGGGATTATCTGTTCTAGCTCCACTTTGGAAGAAGATTTGATAACATGCCCTTTATTCACCACTGGCCTTGAGGGAGGGTGGATGGCAACCAGCTCACAGTATTTATTTGGGAAGTTGAATTTACTTTGTGCTAATTACAGACCCGGGGGTAAATCCCTCCTTTCTTTAATTTCTTTCATTAATAGAGTCATAGATATGCATAGAGATCGATTCTGTGTTTGAAGAATTGCTCCAGGAAGCTCTTTCTTTCCTGGACATCTGGAGCATGACTTGGGGGAGACTGCACCATGTCAGGGTTGGAGTTGGTGCTCATCTCTCCAACAGGAACATGACAATCTGGGTCTTCTTGGGGCCTGAGAGTGGACTCCTGCCTTCCTGATCTTAGTCTCTCCCATTTTAGCGTAGAGCTGGGAGGATTCAGAAAAACTCATTGGCTAAAGGCTGCAAAATGTCAGTCAGAAGCGGTTACATGTATAGAAACCCTTCACACATTTGTGCCCTTTGTAGCTTCAGAGCGGTTGTCCTATTCTCCATTTCTCAGATAAGCAAGAGTGTTGGGGTCTCAGCAGCCAGCCTGAGACTTTGACCAAATTCCCTGCCCCAGAAAGCAAGAGCTGGCCCTATTTACAGGGTCCCAGGGGCTTGCTCCAGCACTTCACACACTTAGGCACTCTGGTTGAGGATGAGGGATGTAACAGTCACCATTTGCCTGAGGTAATACACCCGGCCCTGAGAGCCAGAGATGCAGATCATTAATGAACATCTGTATTGAGTCTGATGAGGTAAATGTGATATGGGTAGATTGTCCCCTGAAATGTATGTATAAAAACCCCTGCATGAGAGCTAATAAACAGATTGCTGGTTGTCCACCAGCTTTTCTCTCTCCGTGTGGTTCTTTCTCTAAGGCGGCAGGAGTCCTCGGTGCGTGCACGGAGGATCAGGGCAGAGGTTTCTCTCCTACCCACTCCCTCTCCTATAGGGAGTAAGTCTGGCGACTTTGGGGGAATCATACTCCAGTGTGCCGGGGTCGACTGGCTGGGACAACTTATTTATTTATTTATTTTTGGGTCATACCTGGTGAGGCACAGGGGTTCCTCCTGGCTCATGCACTCAGGAATCACTCCTGGCGGTGCTCAGGGGACCATATGGGATGCTGGGAATCAAACCCAGATCAGCCACATGCAAGAGATTGTTACAGATTAAGCCTTCTGCGTTTATATTTTGTTAATTGAGATTGGTTGCCTTCTATATTACATCCCATCCAATCTGTTGTGCTACTCCTGGTTCATCAGTGTGTAGCATGCTCCAGGGCATCTAAAATTTTTAATGGGTGATACAGCTGGAGTTAATTTTTTTTCTTTTTTGGATCACACCCAGTAATGCTCAGAGGTTACTCCTGGTGGTTCTCAGGGGACTATATGGGATGTCAGGGATCAAACCTGGTTGGATGTATGCAAAGCAAATGCCCTACCCATTGTGCTATTGCTCTGGCCATGGGAGTTAAAATCCCCAGTAGTTTTGGGACATGTGTGTAATTGCTGGGCCTTCTGGAAGTATGGGAGATGTGGGGGAGGTAGCCTATCCTCGATGTCGTGGAAGCCTGGAGATTTCAGTCACAAAATCCACATACCAGAGATTTTCAACCAATTAATTTCTGAATGAGGCTTGTCTGAGCAGTGCAGTCCTGCCAGGAGTATGGCATCCAGAGTGCTACAGCTTCCTTACCACAACTCAGCATATAGGGTTAGAATCCAGATCACATGACCACTAGACTAGAACATGTTTTCTCTGGCAGTTCTGAGCTCGTTGGTGGGCCACCTTATAGGGCAGTAGAGCTTGCTTATTTCTTTAACAATTGGGGAGCACTTTGGTGGCCTCAGTTGGAGGCGTCATTCCTAACTAATGCCTTATTTGGATCTTTTCTTAAGGAACCCTGGAGATCTTTCCCCTCCTTACCAGCTGTTAAACTATCAACTGTACATTATAAATAAGCCACAAAATAAGCTTCTTTCCTTGATCAGTTTACACAGTTGTTCTTTTCCCAAATAACTGTTTTCCTTACCGCCTGCACTTTCCAATATGGGGCACCAAGCACAGGTTTCTATTGAACGTTTGGAAGGTGGTTATTTCGAACTCTTTTCTCTTGGGCTTCATTTGGATCCTTTCTTTCTGTCCAGCTTGATCCACATGAGCCCACCATATTGGGTGACAGCCTTTTGCTGTCTTCTCAGTTCATTTGTTCCTCCAGAGCTGTCCTCAAATGCCCCTTCACACTCATCAGGAGCATTTGCCAGCTCTAACATTTCTGTTTCTCAAATCACTGGTCTGTGTTTTATTCAGGACTCTCCTTCAGCGATTTGATCCTCTGAAAAAACTTCTATTCACCTTTAAAATTTCTTTTAGCAGAATTTCATACATGAACTATCCAGCACCACACCCTTCACCCATGTGTCCACTTCTCTCCACCATTGTCCCAGGGTCCCTCATCCACCGTCTCCACACCTAAGGTAATTTCCTACTGAAGATAAGTCTTCAATTTCTATTGTCTTTGGCATTTGTTATTTCCCTATTCTGTTTCTTCATATCCCACATATAAGAACAATCATTCTGTGTCTGTTTCTCTCTTTCTGACTTTACTCAGGATGATACTTTCCTCCTGCCCTCTGATCTTGGACACTTGGGGTGCTTCCAGATTTTGTGTATTGGGAATAGCCCTGCAATGAGTATATCTGCAATGAGTGCAGATGTCTTTTCTAAACTGAGTTTTTAGACCCTTCTATTCATCTGTTAAGGCTCTTGTAAAGCACCTTCTGTGAGACCTTCCCAGAATTCTCCTCTTCAGAAGAACACCTGTTGCTCTGATGAATAATGAAGGCATTTCTTTCCTCATCCCCGCCCCTCTCCATGTGTGTCCCTGCTGATCTGTTAGCAGAGTGTAGGGGCCTGGGACTCTTTGCTTCTGCATTGTCAGGACCCTTTCTATATCCCAAATGGTGTAGGACCTGAATAAAGGTCGTGGAAGAAAAATCCACGTATGCTTCTAATTGTTTCATCTGATGTATAACTTGTCTTTTCTTTCACTGGAGGAGATGCTGTTTGGCCTCACTTGGTGATGACCAACTGGGCACTCACAGATAATAAAGCGCACTATTTCCATGCAGTCATCAAAGTGAAACTCCTCTTCTTCCAATGTCAAGTTTACTCATACATATTGCTATTTCCAACACTAGTATTTAGTGTGTATCCTGCATATTTAGTGCTATGGCAATTTCTCTACAAAAAAATGTATCTTAAAGATTATTGTAGGGGCCAGAAAGATAGTACAGGGGTGAAAGCACTCACCTTGCTTTTGCAGTTCACCCCAGTTCAATGTCCAGCACCTCCTATTATTCCCTGAATATCACCAGGAATAATCCCTGAGCATAGAGCCAGAGTAAGTAAATCATGAGCACTGCAGTATTTGGCCCACAAAACAAAGCCAAAACATAATAAAACAAAAATAATTATTGTGCACTGGGGCCAATTTAGATCCCTTATTGCTTGGACAAAATTTAAAAAAATTTGTACTTGCCCTGAGAAATTTGGATAGTTGGCAATTTTCTTTGCTCTTCATAGTGATGCTGAAAACAATTAATTTTCCCAGGCAAAAAGCTATTAATCAGTTATATGAACACCACACTTAGTGAAGATATTGGCCTGAGACCAGGAAACGTAATGAGAGTCATGTTACTCTTCTGGAACGAGAAGGAGAGAATGGGAGGGGATTGACTTGGGTTTGTACAGCTTTGTGATGACTAGAACTTCCAGAGGTTGTTACTTTCATATGGGGTTATCAAAACCTCCCATACTCTCAAGAAAGGGAACAATTATCACATTGCTAATAACTAGACTCTGGGGTATTTAAATAACTATAGAAAGTATCACAGGGTAGGCCTATGAGGTAGATACCCTTGAGTTCCTTTCCCTCAGGCCTTGCTAACAGAACAGCAGTTTAATCTCCAGCCTCCACAGAACATGGGTGATGAGTGCATTATAGTGTCCTGGCTCTCCTTGGCCAGCCAAATCCTTTCTCTGCCTCTCTGCAGGTTGAGGCAGGACATGGAATATGCATGAGCTAATGCATTTCTCTGACCCAGTTGCATCCTTCCTTGGGACCTTGAGATATTAATCCTAAAGATAAAGACCTCAAATTCTAAAGATTATGACTGAAATCCTTAGGACGGGAGAGAATAAGCAGTCATTCTTGGATTCTTGAAGATACATTTGATTCTTTGGGGGTGGGGGCAGGGGGATACACCCAGTGGTACTCAGGACTTACTTATTTTTTTTTCTTTTTGGGTCACACCCAGCAATGCTCAGGGGTCACTCCTGGCTCTGCACTCAGGAATTACCCCTGGCCATGCTCAGGGGACCATATGGGATGCTGGGAATTGAACCCGGGTTGGCCGCATGCAAGGCAAACGCCCTACCCGCTGTGCTATCACTCCAGCCCCTCAGGACTTACTTCTGCTCTTACTCCTGGCCCTGTGGTCAGGGATCACTCCTGGTGGGACTCTAGGGACCATAAGGGATGGTGGGAATTGAACCTGAGTTAACTGCATACAAAACAGCTCCTTACTTGCTGTTCTCTCTCAGGCCTCTTAAGGATACATTTGAGCACCCAAGAAATCTGTAGACTCCGACATGCAAGTTTGTTCAGTAAATAGTAACTATCTTTTATATGTGTGTCTTGGGCATGGGGGTCTTCCCAAGCAATGCTTGGGGGCCTACCCAGCTTTTTGGCTATAGTTAGGCAATCAAGCTGGATGGCTCAATGCACAGGCCTGGCGATGCAGTTTGCCTGGGCCCTGTGGTGCTGGCAGCTTTCAGGGCCACCGGACTGCTCAGGGGTCTTGAGAGCTATGCCCGGTGGCCATTGGAGACCACGTAGTACTAGAGATCAAACTAGAATCCTTCCAATACAGGGATGCTCCTCCCCACCCCGCTGATCCGTCTCCTCTGGCCTAGGACTAACTGTCTTCAGAGACTCAGCCACTGCCCGCTAGGATTTTAGCTATTTACAGCTGAGTGCATTCAGACTCATGTGCCATAAACATCAGATTTTCATGTCAGCAGCAGTTAATGACGAGCTCAGGACAGGGACCTGCCTATATCCACATTGGAGCTTGAGGTAGAGCATAGAGCACTTTTCTAAAATATTTCAGGTACTCTTCTAAAATATCTCATTTCCCTCCTCCAGTTCCAGTCATCTCTTTCAAGCACGAGTTTAGCTTGCATTAATTTGCATTTTCCTTTTTTTTTTCCCGTCTGCCATCCAGGGTCTTTTCAGTAGTGTGTCTAAATATTTCTGGGCAACAGCAGGTAGCAAGTGAATCTACTTCTATTTCAGCAATTACTGTGAACGTTCGGCTTTGTTGGTGTAACTGTCTCTTTGGTCTAGGCCATGCTCTCCAGGAGAAATGTAATGAGAGCCCAGATGTGATTGCACCATTTCTAAAAGGAAAAAAGCCGATGCATGTTACAAAACAGTGATGATAACCTAGGCCAGACAGTGGTTGGAGTGAAATGTAGTCTGACTAAAACTAGAAAACGAGAAGATGTGTTTAACAGAATAAAACATGTATTGGCTGGTTTGAGTTTGGAAATCTATTTCATCTTATTTATATGATGACAGCGATACTGATGACGACGTTTGGTTTGGTGGCCATGCTTGGTTGTGGTCAGGGCTTACTCGTGGTTCTATGCTCGGGGATCCCTCCTGGCAGGGCTCAGGAGAGCATATCCGGTACTGTAGACTGAACCCCACTGCAAGAACCTTACCTGCTATACTGTCTCTCGAGTTCCAATGCTTAAAATTTAAACAGATGCAAAAAAAGAAAAGGATTACATTGGCCACATCCCAAGGATTAATATCCCAAGTGCTTCATATGGCCGGTGTGTTGGAATTGTCCAGACCTTGGTCTAATGGCTTTGAGAGTTGGTCTGTGTCCATTCAGGTCTCCTGAAACCCTCCCTGGTCCCCCATCACTAGTTCAGTGCTCCTCAAGGTCAATCCTATGGTTCCGTGGGAGTCCTCAGCAGAGTAGTCTGCACTGCGCCCACTAGTCCTTTCACCCTTTTATTTACGCATGGGTGCCTTTCAGATGCACATTCTGTCCCGTCCACTGTTATAAATGGGCTGAGTGCCCAGCCAAGGCTATCACAGGAATATCACAGATGATTCATTTGTTGTTTAGGGAACTTTCAGCCCGTCAAGAGTTCCTTCTTCCCCCCCCCCCGCCCCACTATTTTTTGGCCTTTTGGGTCACACCTGGCAATGTTCAGGGGTAAATTCTGGCTCTGCACTCAGGAATTACTCCTGTCGGTGCTCAGGGGACCATATAGGATGCTGGGAATCGAACCCCAGTCAGCCGTGTGCAAGGCAAATGCCCTACCCTCTATACTATCACTCCACACCCCCACCCCCCCATCAAGAGTCCTGGAGGGTGGGGTTCATGCCTCACTCCTCTCTGCTGCCTTGTCCCCTGGCAGAGCAGACACTCCACTCATGAATGACGACAGGCCCAGTGACACCCCGGGCTTTGTGGTCCCCATCAGATCTCAGGCTTGGCTCTAGTGCAGCTTTAGTGGCTTTCTCGGCGTGGAGATGTGGGGTCACCTTCTGGCTGAGTCTCTGAACTGGGGTCTTTACCTCCTCAGTTGGCTTGGTGCTGGAGAACAGTCTTGGATTTGTCAGGCCCCCTCTGTCTCCGTCTGGCAGTGTGACCAGAGGCAATGGTCCCCGACTTTATGAGGTGGGCTCCTTCAGCACTTCACCTTGGTTTATATCTTACCTTGATGTCCATGCTGAAGTCTGCTGGTGTAGACTGATTTCCCCAACCTGGCTTATAGAGTCAGGATTTCCTGTTCTGCTGGTCTGATTAGATTGCCTGCCCAGTCAATCTAATAGTCAATCTTAGTACCCTGCAGAGAGATGGGTACATTTCCTCTGTGTGTGTGTGTGTGTGTGTGTGTGTGTGTGGAGAGGGGTGGTGGGGGGAGTGGGGAGTCAGAGGGTGGGTAAATCACACTTTTGATTAGTAGTTATTCTGACATTATGTTAGCAGATGGTGGTCGAGTGTTTTGAGCAAGGGGCTGCCTGTGTGTCTGGGTCCAATCCAGCGCTCTTGTCTCTGTAGTGAGATAGAGAGGAAGGAGCTTCTCTTAGGGACTGAGCTGACTCCTGGTTGCCAAGCATGCTGTGGTACAGCTGCTACTTGCGCTCTGATTTCTTCCCCTTGCACTGTGGTTATAATACTGTTGATGGTAGGGTTTCATGCACGCGGCATTCCAGCACCACCCCCTCCACTAGTGTTCACTTCCCTCTACTACTGTCCCGGTGTCCCCACCCCCACTGTGGTAGGCTTCCTACTGAAGGCCAGTCCTTGTTGCCTTTGGGTTTATATCCCATGTGTGAGGGAAGCTACACTCGGTGTCTGTCCCTCTCCTTCTGACTAACTTGGCTCAGCATCACACTCTCCAGATCTGTCGGCATAGCAGCGAACTGCATGCTTGCATCTTATTTGCTTTCTCTAATGAGTCTGTGGATGACATCTGTGCTCTAGAAAGTAGTGGGAATACCCTCTGCAGAGCACCATGTTTTCAATGAGCACCAATGCACTGGAAACTAGAGAGACCCTATGTAGAATTTTTGTTTGTTTGGGGGCCACACAGAGTGATGCTCAGGGCTTATTCCTGGCTCTGTGCTCAGGAATCACTCCTGGTAGTACTTAATCAAACCAAGGTCAGCCTCACAAAAGGCAAAGACCTTACCCGCTGTGTTATCTCTTATGACAGACTTTTATTTTCTTAAGATTTTAAGAGAAAGTCATTTAAGCCTATTGAAAGGAAGAAACAAAGGGAAGGAAACTGTTGGTTCCCAAATAAGAAAAGTGCTGAAATGCTTGTGATACTAATCCTTCTTTCTCTCTCTCTCTCTCTTTCTTTCTTTCTTTCTTTCTTTCTTTCTTTCTTTCTTTCTTTCTTTCTTTCTTTCTTTCTTTCTTTCTTTCTTTCTTTCTTTCTTTCTTTCTCTCTCTCTTTCTTTCTCTCTCTTTCTTTCTTTCTTTCTTTCTTTCTTTCTTTCTTTCTTTCTTTCTTTCTTTCTTTCTTTCTTTCTTTCTTTCTTTCTTTCTTTCTTTCTTTCTTTCTTTCTTTCCTTTTGGTGTTCCCCTTTTTATTGAAGGGAACACCTTTTAAAAAAGTTTTTGGTTTTTGAGTCACACCGGATATTGCTCAGGGCTTACTCCAGGCTTTGCACTCAGAAATCACTCCTGGCGGTGCTCAGGGACTATATGGGATACTGGGGGTTGAGCCCCAGGTCAGCCACGAGTAAGACAACCACCCTACACTCTGTACTATCTCTCTGGCCCTGGTGGGAGCACCTTTTAACTTTTAACCATTCATATGCTTTATGAATAGACAAAAATATTGTGGTTTCTAGACATATCCTTTGCATGTCTTTGTATTTCTTTGCATGTAGACTAGAATCTTGCTGAGTAAGATTGAAGGGGTTGGGAGCTGCTTTCAGTGTGATCCCAGGAGGAATGTGGTGCTGTGACCATTGGTATTGGTTCTGTCCCATTGCATCTCACAGTGCCTTTGGGAAGGAGAAGCTACCATCCAGCCCTGCAGGCTAGACTCCACCCCTCCCCCACCCAAGCCTAGTAGGCTCCGGGGGAAAAAGGGTGCATGATGTAGATGCATGTTAATGCAGAACATGATTTCATAAGTCCCTGATTACACAGCCTCTGGTCCTGTGACTGTCCTGGTGACCTATTTCTGCTGAGGAGAGCAGTCAGTGACTGTCTTCTTTGACTCCTCTAGACTTTTCCCAGGTGATTTACCCAGCTGGTGGGCCATCTTGCTTCTTGGGAGAACTTCCCACTGATGTGCCAACAGTGGAAATTCATTCAGCTTACTCTGGAAGATATATGGCGCTGAGGGGAATGATAGTTTGGTGACTTTACATTGGCTATGACAAACACTTGGTGGGGCGGGGGGCATTGGCAGAGGAGAAAACAGGGTTTGAATACTGCTTCTGCATTTCCAACTACTCATCTCACTTTGTTTTCTTTTGTTTTTGTTTTTTGCTTTTTGGGTCACACCCAGCGAAGCTCGGGGGTTACTCCTGGCTCATGCACTCAGGAATCACTCCTGGCAGTGCTTGGGGGACCATATGGGATGCTGGGACTCGAACTGGGGTCAGCTGCATGCAAAGCAAACACCCTACCCACTGTGCTATCGCTCCAGCCCCTCACCTCACTTTGGTCAACACCTTCTTTCTGGATACCCTTCTCTCCTAGTAATATGAGATTTGTGGAAATTTTCAAAATTCTTGAACTTTGGATGTCATGCAACTTGGCTGGTATTTCCCTTGAATTAAAATACTGAGCCTAGGGCTGGAGGGATAGTACAGTGGATAGAGCACTTGTCTTGAAAGTCAGTGACTGTACTGGGGTTTATCCCTGGCACCCATATGGCCTCCCAAGTCCCTCCAGGAGTGATCCCTGATGAAGAGTGATGAATAAGCACTGAGCACTGCTGGGTGTGCATCCCCTCAATAAGAAAATAAAATACTGAATGACTGAGGGCAAGAATTCCAAATGCCTGACATGCCTAGAGTCCACAACACTGTCTTTTCTCTTGAGCAGGAGTATGACTCAGAATCTCTCCCGCTACATTGCTCCAAGAGACCATCACTAATCAATTCAATCAATTGGTATGTTAAGCCTCCGAGAGGGAACTCTCTCTTCATCCCCGGGGGTCCATCTCACTCATCACATGGAGTGTTCGCTTCCCCTAACATGGCCTAATGCTCCCTAGCCACTGAGATAGTAGGTATCTAACAGATGCCCTAGAATAGATTCCATTCTCAGTTTGGGGCCTATGTGAGGAAAAGGCTGTCCTAGTGTGAAGGGAGAGGAAATTAACAGTATCCGTAAAGACAAAGACTATATCAATGTAAATAAATGGTGCCTGTGCTATCTTTGGAAGGAGAGAATTTCAAAGGGGATCTCAACTGTCTGTCAGCAAAGCAGGCTTCCGTCTGAGAATAGGGGGCAAATTCCCTGAGCTAATAATGTGTTAGCAGTTCTGTGTTGTTGTGAATGCTGAAAGCTCTTCCTGTGCTTGATGGAAATTTATAGACTGTAGTGCCCATGGTCTGTTCTTTGGGGATAAGAACTGTCATTTTTGAGGCCTTCCAGCCTGGAAGCTTTAATGGGTGGAAGGCCTATAACCGTCCTATAAGGTTTATGCTGGGGATCTTACAGAGGAGATGCAGAGTGGCATAACGGCTCAACCATTGTCTCCCAGTTCATTTCCAGTGGTGGTTTCCAGTCTTACTGGGCAATGGAACATCCCAGGGAGCTTTTACTACATGCAACCACTGCCCAGAGAATGTAGTTCCTTAGATGAGGGCTGGAGTGAGAGGGGACCCGGGAGGAGGGAGGCCGATGCCCTGGTGGTAGCCCCATTGTGGGGTAGCCTCATTGGAGTCCAGAAACGTTCCTATTCATAGCATTGCAAGTCACCGTAGCTTTATTTAATTTTAAATGTAGTGTCTTAGACCCCATCTGCAGAGAAGCTGGCTTAATAGGTCTCAGGCAGTGCTCAGGACAGGATCATTTACTTATTTATTTGTTGACCACAGGAGAAGTTGGCTCCACACCCATTGGTGCCCAGGAGTTATCCTTGGTTCTGTGGTTAGAGGTCACTCATGATGGCGCTCGGGAGGCCATATGCGGTGTCAGAGACTGAACTGGGGTGCATCGTATGTCAGGCCTTAACCCTTGTACTATCTTTCTGGCCTTCAGAAATATGATTTTTAATTTTTATTTATTTATTTATTTATTTATTTTTGCTTTTTGGGTCACACCCAGTGATGCACAGGGGTTGCTACTGGCTTTTGCGCTCAGGAATTACTCCTGGTGGTGCTTGGAGGACCATAGGGGATGCTGGGAATCAAACCCAGGTCAGCCACGAGCAAGGCAAACACCCTACCCACTGTACTATCACTCCAGCCCCAGAAATATGACTTTTAAAAGCAAATTTCAGATAGTTTTTGATTACAATCCAAGAAATAGTTATTGTTGCTTTTGGGTGATCATCTATCCTGAACTTAACACTGGGTGTGACTGACTTCCATTTTTCCTTCCTTCCTTCCTTCCTTCCTTCCTTCCTTCCTTCCTTCCTTCCTTCCTTCCTTCCTTCCTTCCTTCCTTCCTTCCTTCCTTCTCTTCCCTCCACTTCTTTTCCCTTTCCTTCCCTCCTCTTCCCTTTCCTTCTTTCTTCCCTTCCCTTTTTACTCCTTCTCTTTGTACTTTCCTTCCCTTTTTCCTTCTCTTCCCTTCTTCCTTCCCTTCTTACTCCCCTTCCCTTCCCTTCCCTTCCCTTCCCTTCCCTTCCCTTCCCTTCCCTTCCCTTCCCTTCCCTTCCCTTCCCTTCCCTTCCCTTCCCTTCCCTTCCCTTCCCTTTCCTTCCCTTCCCTTCCCTTCTTACTTCCCTTCCCTTCCCTTCCCTTCCCTTCCCTTCCCTTCCCTTCCCTTCCCTTCCCTTCCCTTCCCTTCCCTTCCCTTCTTACTTCCCTTCTCTTCCCTTCCCTCCACCTCCCCTCCCCTTCCTTCCTTCACCCTCCTCCTTCCCCTCTCCTCCCCTCCTCTCCCCTCTTCCCTTTCCCTCCCCTCCCTCCCCTTTCCTTCGTGGTGGCAGCAATGACTAGTAGCTGCCCCCATGCTTGGTTGCAGTGCTGGCACACTCATCCCCATGCTCACCAGGGCTGCACACATTCGTTGGGATGCTCATATGCACATGCTATCTGGGCCATGATGCTTGCTCAGCACACCAGTTCTGGAAACACTTGAGAGGGGCAGCCCACTTTGCTCACACACTCCTGGTTGTGCACCAGAGGTCTCCTCACTTTACTGTGGCTCCAGGGTTCCCCAAGAGCAGAGTGTCAGGAATTAATTGCACTTGGCACATGGAGTTGGCCCCGAGATCAAACTTATGGGTTTACATTTGCAAGTGCTTTTGCCACTGAGCCAGTCCCAGGTCTGACTCCCTCCCATCCCCCCATTAAAAAAAAACTGTGAGTAAACCCCATGAAACTCTAATTTAACTCTTTTGAACACAGGAGCTAAGGAGTAAACAGCAGTGTTTATTGAGTATGATAACCCTGAGTAGCAAACATATCCATAAAGTCACTGGTAATACCGTATGTTTGGTCTCTAACTGATGGAAAACATGCAGTAATGAGAATGTTCAGAGTCTATTTTGAAGTGCATTTTTATTAAATTGATGATTTCTATATGTGTTAAGAAGTATTCGTGAATCTATGTGTGAAAGCTATTCTTTTTTTTGTCAATGTTAAATTTTACTGTAGTAAATTATTTAATTATTTAATGTAGAAAAAGTGGCAACTATTGATACAATTCTGGGATTAAAATGGATTAGATAACAAATTATTTAATGTAGAAAATTATTTAATGTAGAAAAAGTGGCAACTATTGATACAATTCTGGGATTAAAATGGATTAGATAACAAAGTTGCAATATTAAAATCAATAGACTTAGAAAATAAATGTATGTGAATATCATTCTATCTGTTTATAGGGTTGTTAAGTCCTTGTCTAAGAATGAATTAAGCCTTTTGTTGCTTCAGGAGGGGCTGTGTGGCCACATACGCAGCAACACTGTCCAGACTTTTCTGAATCTGTGGTCTGGGCCAAGAGTCAATGAGGCGGCGGATGTGGGAGGTGGGCGGGGCTGCTGGGCTTCCGGAAGTATGGGGGATGGGGGTGATGCTGCCTACCTGAACTCCAAAAGAAAAAAAAAACAACGAAATATACCAGAGTTCTCAGCCTGGGTGCCAGGTACCTGAAATTATTCAGACATTAGTGTCTTTGCAGAGAATATTGATGAGGCAGCGGAGCTGATCCCTTGGCATAGCTGTAGTGGTGGGGAATGGGTGCTGCTGGAGCCTTGGCTTGGGGGGTATTCAGCCCACCTGCCACCCAGGGTCGCTGGGGTTTTCAGCTGTGGGGACTGGCGATTTCATTGGGTTTGCTTGGTGTGCATCTGCTGGAGGCTTGGTCAGGATTTGGAGGAGCAGGGCTGGGGAGTGAGTCAACATGGTGGCAGACATGGGAGATGGGTCTGAAACTATTGTTTTCTTTAAGCTATAGACAGTCGGTTAGGAAATCTGGTAAAAGAATTCCAGGGTTCTAATCCATGGGTCCCACCTGCTATGTATGTGCTCCTGACATTAAAGTCTGACTCACTCAAATTGAGAAGGACTCAGCGAGACACGGGCTTGCGTTCTGCAAAGGCAAATATCAGACGAGTTATCGAGAAACTTTTACCCCCACACACCTCCTCGGTTCTTCCACCTGTGAAAGAGTGGCGGCTGCAGAATTCCAGCGGGCTTTAGATATGGGATGATAAAATGAAGACATGGTTCTTGGTTTGCTGGAAACCATCCATGTGAGTTTTTTTCCCCTTTCAAATGGAGATGGAAGAGATAGTACAGAGGACAAGGTACTTATTTTACACATGTCTGACTCTAGTTCTAGCCCTGGCACCTCGTATGCTGCCCTAAGCCCCATCACGGGTCATTTCTGAGCACAGCGCCAGTAATAAGCCCTGGGCACTGCTGAGTGTGACCCAAATGCACTCCCTTAACCAAAAGATAAATAAGATATTTATTTAACAGATATTTTAAATTGAATATGCATATGAATAAATAGACAGGGCTGACTCTAAGAAAACAGCTTTCAGGAGATTCCAAAGCTGAAGGCTTCTTCCTTGAATTCAGCTCCAATATCTTGGAGATGGAGTGGGGGGAGATGGGACTGGGGAGGGTGGGAGGGATGCAGGGTTTACTGGTGGTAGAGAATGGGCACTGGTGAAGGGATGGGTTCTCGAACTTTGTATGGGGGAAACATGAGCACAAAAATGTATAAATCTGTAACTGTACCCTCACGGTGACTCACTAATTAAAAATAAATAAATTATAAAAAAATATCTTGGAGACTGGCCCCCTGTACATGAAATATTTCAGGGCTGCCATGCTCCAGTGTGTGCTATGCCAGCACCCATTCATCTTCTGCTTCCTTTGAGACCTTCTTTGATCCAGGGCTTCTGAACCCCAGTTATCCTGGAGTGGATTCTGGCGGGCTTCTGGGACCTGATCATATTGTGGCTCATTCACAAGATCCAAGGAACAGTCCAGCCCCAGCCTCCACCCAGCCCCTTCTGTGCTAAGAGGAGCAGGGAGTGTCATCCATAATTAGTGTGTTTTTGTTCTTCATGTTCCCAAGTCAAGCCCACAGATGGAGCCAAGGGCCTCGCGTGCCCTAGAAACATTCATTTTCACCCTCGTCAGCAGCCGGCAGGAGGAAGGTTGGTTCCTCACTTCTCTGCGATGAGTCTACACATTGACACTGCAAACACTCAGGCTGGAGGTTTCATTTGAATATCTATGGCATGAAATTACCATGTTCACGTGCCCTAGCATTTCCCTGACAAATTAATTGCCGATCCGATTGTGCAGCGGGTGAGTGTAGAGGGTGGTGGATGGAGTTGCGGGATCAGTTTGCGGGAGGTAATTATGGGTGTTCTTGGCCAGGGAAGAGCAGGGAAGGGCGCCCGTGTTTGGGGTGAACAGCACCTGCTCCTTTGCTTGTGCTGCAGACCTGGGTATCTGGGCGACACAGGCAATTGGGAGGATTTTGTGTTAACCTGAGATTCTTATCATTTATTCTCTTCAGGATGGGATGATCTGTGGCTGCCGGGAGCTCTCTGGATTTGTGCTGGGGCTCTATTTCCTGGTTCTTTGGTCCTGGCTCCATTTTTTTCCCCTTTTGGGTCACACTCGGCGATGCTCAGGGGTTCTGCACTCAGGAATTACCCCTGGTGGTGCTTAGGGGGCCATATGGGATGCTGGGAATCGAACCTGGGTTGGCCGTGTGCAAGGCAAATGCCCTACCTGCTGTGCTATCTCTCCAGCCCCCAACCCCACGTGGTCCTGACTCCATTTTATTCAGTGTTCCAAGTCTTTGAAACATTGTCATCAAGAAAATAAAAAGTAAAACCATCCAAGGCAGAAAGTCACTGGTTTCTGAGGGATGTGCCAAACCGATTTGTTGGAATGAAGCTTTTGACCCTTTAAGAAGTAGTCTGTGCTTGGAACTCCTGGGGCACAACGAAGTGTGTGCAAATACTATGGTCTAACTGAGGGAGTACCAAAACCCAACCCGGATGAGCCTTGGTCTTTGCGATCACAACAACAAAAGGGGAAGAGAATTGGGGGAAGAGTCTTTAGTTCAAAAATTTTTATGGAAAAATGACTTCATTTGCTTATAAATGGATAAACATGGAGAGTATCATGCTAAGTGAAATGAATCAGAAAGGGAGGGACAGACATAGAAGGACTGCACTCATTTGTGGAGCATAGAATAACATCACATGAGGCTGACACCCAAGGACAGTAGATACAAGGGCCAGAGGGATTGCCCCATAGCTGGAAGCCTGCTTCACGAGCAGAGGAGAGAAGGCAGATGGAATAGAGAAGGGATCACTAAGAAAATGATTGCTGGAGGAACTAATCGGGATGGGAGATGTGTGCCGAAAGTAGATAATGGACCAAATATGATGACCTCTCAGTGTCTGTGTTGCAAGCTATAATGCCCAAAAATAGACAGAGAGTATGGGGAATACTGTCTGCCATGGAGGCAGGGTGGGGGGTGAAAGGGAGTTGTATACTGGGGATATTGGTGGTGGGGAATGTGCACTGGTGGAGGGAAGGGTGTTTGATCATTGTGTGATGGTAATTCAAACATGAAAGCTTGTAATGATCTCACAGGATTAAAAAAAAAAGATTTCACTGAAATACATAGCTTTAGACCAAATGGGTAAGTTCCTTTTCCAACTTAAGCCTGTTCTTAAAATTGCAAGCTCCAGGGTCAGGGGTATTTGCTAGACTGTTTTCGTTTTCAATGTGTTTCATTAGCTAAAACAATAACATAAATGGCAAATGCAAAGAGTCAAATAAGTGAAAACCAATAAAATTTCCAAGCCGGGGTGAGGACAGAGTGGAGGTGGGTAAGCACCAAAATAGATAAAGAAGCTCCAACCTCCTCAAATGTTTTCACGTGTTTGAAATTTAGCACTTTTGTAGAGTTCTTTTTTCATCCCAGTGATATTTTTGGAAGCAGAGTTTTAAGTTTATTGTGTGACAAAAAAACCCCCACAAAACAGAGATGTGCATATATTTGATCCCATTAAATTGTGTTCTCGAGTTTTCCCTGTGATGTCAGTTGCTTTTAAAAATATTAAAGATCCAGTGAGGATGAGATAATATTTCTGGCACCCTGATTTTGGGAATAATGGCACTGGAGAGAAGGGAATGAGGTGCTTTGGTGGCCAAGGTTAATGGACAAGGGCTCCTCCTGTCTTCTGGATGGATTTAGATCTCTTCATCCAAATAGCCCAATGAAAAGGCTTCTGCCATTTTTCTCGGGAGACAAGTCACTCCCCTTAAAAACCCTCACCAGGGTCAATCCAGTTAAAAATGCCAGGGATAGAGGGACTCTACTTTCATTGCACCCAGGAAGTTTCAGAGCCCACTATTCGAAGTGCTTACTGTCAATCACTTTCATACTAGGGCTCGGGCTGGCATCTACACTGGATGGTGGGTCTTGAAACCATTAACCCAATGTTATGGGTTCTCTGATCAGCTGTTTGACTTGGATGTGGGTCTTGAACTCTGCATATGGTAATCAGCAATGTTCTATATAAGCTTCTAGTTATGGTACTATGGAATACAAATGCCACGGTGTTGAAAGTCCCCAGGAACTGACAGGGGACAGGGAATGTTTATCGACTTCTTATTGCAAGGAAGGGAATGCAGCATGCGGATTTTCGTGCCCTTCAACTGAACAGGATATTCTTCCTAATTTATTCACGAGAAAATTGAGGCTTACAGAAACTGGACAGTTCGCCCAAAATCTTTGTGCTTACTATGAGTGTCAGGCTTGAACCCTTAAATCCCATGATTCAAAAGATCTATAATATTTCCATTTGCTAACTTTGCTTCTCCCTAATTCCCACACAATTTTTGCTACTTTCAAGCACCAGAAAAACCCATCAAGCAAGATGCAGGCAGTCAATCTCACCTGGGAACATGGACTATTAGGTACTTGTGTATCTATTAGCTACTCAGGTTCAAGCTGGGTGGTGATGGTGATAGGGAACCAGCAAAGGACCAGGAGACCTTTATATAACTGAGAAGCTTCCAGACCCGGAGAGGCATCTGATCCATCATCTGACTAACAGGAAAGTCAAACATTTCCCCTTGGCTCACAAGTATCTATAATTTTGCTGAATGTCCCTAGTTTCCTTCCAACCATGGACCAGTTTATCAGCATCGTCTGGTAGCTTACTGGCAATGCAGACTTTCCACCCCTCCCTCAGGCCGATGAGGTGCTACAGTTATGAGTAAGTACCCAGCTGCTTTGTGCTCACATTCAGGTTTGAGAAGCGGAGCAGGCAACCTCTTTGATCTTACTGGCCAGCCACAGCAGACTTCTTTTTGTTCCTCAATGTGCTTATCTGGCTCCTGCCTCGTGCCCTTTGCATAGACCATCCCCATTGGACTGACTGCTTTGTTCATTTCTTTCAAGGATTTTGTCATTCATATCTCAGCTCAAGCCATAGACCCTCAGAGATTTTGAGTGTAAATTTCTCCACTAATTGTTCTGCCCTATTCCTCGTAGTTTTTATTCTGCAAATGGATCGAGAATGCAGTTATTTGTTTGCAGTTGTCCTATCTGCTTCCTTGCACCTGAGTGCTGAGTTCCAGAGTGCAGGAATGCTTTGCCTGATCCCTGGCACCTGGAATGTCACCTGGCTCACAATATGTATTTCATAAATATTCGGTAAATGAACACATGAATGAACCAGAAAGTATTTCATTGCTCGTAAGGAGTTTCAATATGTTGATACAGAAAGTTAAGCTTCTTTGCAAAGGTTTAGCTTAGACAACTGCTGATCAGTATAGAGAGGACATAATTTTGTGCTTTTGTTGGTTTGAAACCAAGTTCTGTGGGATTGCAGTTATGAATCAAGGAAAAGAACAATGTGGCAGGGAAGAAAAACTTTTCTGAAACTTTTGCCAGAGTCACCTAAATGAATTTTGTTAGGGTGACTCTTGATTATTTGATTTAGCTGTGTAGGTAAGTTTTTCTCTTCATAGAGGTTTGGTATTTCCCTTGGGAAATGCAGATTTTTTTTTCACCTCTGGCCCTTGCAAAAGTGTAACTGGAAACTTTCCTTTGTACTTAGAGGCACCAACAGTGTTGTGCTTTATTTCTTGGTTCAGTTTGAAGAGAGTTCTTGCATGCCCAATGAGCTGACTGCAACAGTACTCTGCAGATCCTCCTGGAATGAGAGGCAGAGGTAACCTCTTGGAATTCTGATGAGGCATCGTGGGAAGAGTCTCAAAGCAGCTCTATATGGAGACCCCATACCAAAGGAAACAAGGGCCAATACTTAACATACAATATGATGTAAAAAAAGAAGCTCTCATTTTAATTCTTGGAATCGTATTATGAGATACTGCTTTCGCATTTCACGGAGCAGGAAATGATGAAGAAGGAAAGATGTCACCAAAGTTATCCGCTGAAGGACTGGGGAGATAATACCGTGGATAAGGGCACTTGCCTTGCATGCAGCTGACCTGAGCTCAAACCCTGACACTCCATATGCCCTCTGAGCCAGCCAGAAGTGATCCATGAACACAAATCTGAACACTACTGAGTGTGGCTCAAGAAAGAAACAAAAGTCATTGGCTGAGAGCAGAGCTGGGATTCAAATTCGTGTTATTCTATCCTCTTATCCATCCCCCTTCTATCCTACATCTTAGGAAGATGTCACCCACTACCAGCCGCTGACCTTGGGAAGGTGACCGGATAACCAATTTTTTTTTAATATGGAAACTTTCTGGCATGAGCCAAGTCTTCTACTTCCTCTGGAAGTACACCCCAGGGAGCAATTGCATGATAAAGAATTTATGAGGAAAACAAAAGTGATGGTGCAAATCTTTAGTGCTGCATGGACAGGAGAGGGTCTAGGTTTGCAGCAGCTGGAGCTGGAGATTATGCTGACCTCACAGCAAATGTGGTATTTATAGTCCGGTGTTCCACCTTGTAAATTACCAGCGTTCTAACTGAGGGAGAACTTGAGAGATCGGCCATTGTGGTTTCACAGACAAGTCTGCAGCTCATTGTATCAGCCAGTGACTGTGACTGTCAAGTCGGATCCCCTAATTCACAGGCCGCCATCATAATACGATTGGTAGTAAAGGAGGAAAGAAGTTTGAGGGTGGACTGATCCCCAGAAAATGGAACCACGCTTTGCAGGCAGCTGCAGGCAGTGGACCAGGGGAAATGATTTTGGGGTCTTTCCTCCTCCCAGTTATGTTGGAGCTTAGAGGCCCAGACATCTTTTCAGGCTGTTCTAGACTTTATTTTCTGAGGGGCTCATTTTGCCTTTTTGCCCCTGGAAGTGAAACCCCCCTCATTATATTTGAGCAAAGATGACAAAGGACCAAGATAAGAACGTTTTCTGGTAATTCTTAAGGAATGTCTGGATTATTATTATTATTATTAATAATAATAGTATCCTTCTTATAAGCCAAGAGGCCATTGTGCAGAATTTCATCTAGGAGCTTTGAAATTTTCCGGTGGAGGTTATAATGAGCAGTAGATGGTGCTCGTGAGCGACTTTCTGGGGAGAGCTAATCGCAAGTTTCTGCAAATGCCCTTGCTAGCTACAAAAAGGGCTTGAGCTCAGTCTTATGGAGGACTAGAGCTTTGTAAGAGATTTATGTTTTTGCCCATTTCCTAACTCATCACCAAGATTCTTCTAGGAATTGGAATTCGGGGGGGACAGGAAAGAGAGCTGCCTTCTTATAATTTCTACTTTTGTTTGCTTGCTTTGGGGCCACACCCTGTGATGCTCAGGGCTGACTCCTGGCTCTGTGCTCAGAGATCACGCCTCACGATGCTCAGGTTTGGGGGATGAAACCCGGGTGGGCCACGTGCAAGGCAAGTGCTCTACCCGCTGCGCTATCACTCTGGCCTAGGTTATAAACTTTGTTAACTCCAGCGGGTGATTCTTCTCTAACTTATTACGCTTCTTTCCCACTGAAAGAATCTAAAAGTATCATGCCTGGTTCTGAACGCACTGTGCCCTGGAGGAGTTTTGGAGGCCCTGGGCTTGGAACTTATAGACACCTTTTTCTTGAAACAGACGTCTTTAGGGCTTGGGGTAACTCTGCATGCCTCTCCAGCCCCTGGTGTGTCTGGAGTTCAGAGTCTCGGCAGCATTTCAGCTAAAGTTGGGTGCTCTCTGCACCTCATTCCTGTAGTAGAGTCATTCTGGGTGATGCTCTGGGTGGAGCTGCCAGAACTGAGAGTATTCCACCAGGGGCTTGTTGATTTATTATCTTAGTCAATGAGAGCATCTCATGAACCTGTGGTCAGCATACTCTTGTCCTTACGGGCAGAGAAAGGAAGTTACCCACCCTGGGGCAAACCTGCTTGCTCTCCTTGTCTAGGACTTTGGGAGTCTATTGTTCTCAAACCACATAGATGGTTTGAGATGCTGCCACCCCTACTGCCTCTTCCTCCTCCTCCTTCTTCTTCATTGAATCACCATGAGATGCCACAATTTAAAAATTGTTCATGATTGTAATCGAGATAACGGCAAATGAAGTGAAACTTATCACGTACAAGGGTGGGGACTAGGGAGGTGGGAGGGGGCGGCAGATATACTGGGGGGGTTGGGGATGGAAGATGGGCACTGGTGAAGGGAGGGGTGTTTGAATATTGTATAACTGACATAATCCTGAGAACTTTGTAACCCTCCACTTGGTGATTCAATAAAAAAAAATAAATAAATAAAAAAAAATAAGTAAATAAATAAAATAAACTAGAAACAGAAAAAAAAAATTGTTCATGATTATGTTCCAACACCCATCCCTTCACCAGTGTCTATTTCCAACTACCAATGTAGCCAGTTTCCTTCCCACCAATAGCCACCCCCAACCTGCCTCTATAGCAGGCAATTAAAAAAAATCCCACATTCATTTTATTTTTCTGATTGTTCGTTATTATTTTTAATTGAATCACTGTGAGATACAGTTACAAAACTTTCATGATCCGGTTTCAGCCATACAATGTTCAAACACCCATTCCTCTGCAGTGTACAATTCCTACCCTCCACCCCTCCTCCTCCTCCTCCTCCTCCTCCTCTCCTCCTCCTCCTCCTCCTCCTCCTCCTCCTCCTCCTCCTTCTCCTCCTCCTCCTCCTCCTCCTCCTCCTCCTCCTTCTTCTTCTTCTTCTTCTTCTTCTTCTTCTTCTTCTTCTTCTTCTTCTTCTTCTTCTTCTTCTTCTTCTTCTTCTTCTTCTTCTCCTCCTCCTCCTCCTCCTCCTCCTCCTCCTCCTCCTCCTCCTCC